>NC_142065.1:183077503-183378753 GCF_059756535.1 Pantherophis guttatus | reverse complement strand
TAAATAATTTTGGTGATTATTTTCATGTTACAGTTACAAAATCATTCTTTTCTTTTACAGAGCCAAAATGCTTTAAATAAAGACATCATAATCTTAGTGCAAGATTACAAATCACTTTGTACAAATCAAATTAGAATCGGTTATATTCTTAAATATTTTTTCTGGTTCTTATGTGTATGCCCCATAGATGTTGCATGGAATGTGAGCCATAGTAATCCTCTATAAATAAAGGTTAAAAAAAACACACATACTTGGAAGAATCATTTAACAACTATTTAACAAAAAATTTAACAACTACATAAATTATTTTTTCTATTTTTTTTTTGTTAAAATCTATTTTAATGAAAAATTAATTTCCTGGATTATTCTTAATATAGCTGAAAGCCAGTGTTTGCTGAAGAAACTTTAATAACAGTGGATAAGAGAGGCAAGGCTCATTCATGCATCAATTTCCATTAAGTAACTTAAGTTTCATATTATCCAGTTATTAAAATAATTTTAATTTGGTGGATTGTACCATCAGCAACCTGCTTTTTAAGAAGAAAACATTTCATAAGCTAAAAAGAAATTGTTAAAAGAATCACAGAGTTATTTGTTGTGACATGAGTCTTTCATTCATTAATCTTTATAGACCTTGAGGTAGCATTCCATTATTTGCCCTAGTCACAAATGAAAATGTTTAGTTGACCCGAATTCTTCAACCATAGAAAAGAATAGGGAAGAAAATCCTTTTTTAAATCCATGTGGGTCATCCAATACTCTATTTAGGCTACATAGCAATTTAAAAAAACTCATATTGTATATAAATTTACTGAAAGCAAAATAATTCCTTTAAAAATTTAGGACTATGATTGAAGAGCAGTAGCGATAGCACTTAGACTTATATACCACTTTATAGTGCTTTACAGCCCTCTCTAAGCGGTTTATAGAGTCAGCACATTTCCCCCAACAATCTGGGTCTTCATTTTACTAACCTCGGAAGGATGGAAGGCTGAGTCAACCTTGAGCCTGGTGAGAGTTGAACTGCCAAATTGCAGTCAGCCGGCAGTCAGCAGAAGTAACCTGCAGTACTGCATTTTTAACACTACACCACCGCGGCTCAATAGCTGTATCAATAACTGGATAGCAAATACCTTTTTATAAATCCAGAGAGGTTTCCCTGAGAGTTCTTTTTTTTTTTTTAGCAATATATTGATTAGGGTTGTGCAAAGCCTTAAGAGAGCGGTCAGAAGCAATCACCCAAGATCCAGTTGCATTGGCCATTGAGAGACCTTCATATGTGCTCCCATGTGCTGTGCAGTATTTATGTCAAAGGCTTTGTATGGTGCAACTTACATGGTTTGGCTGTTTACTTGCAAAACAAAACACTATTGAGAATCAGCAAGGTTATTGAGTATTATTCCAGCAAATATTTATTGCTATTTGTACACAAAAGACATCTACAATATTTCAAATGTACAGAAAAAGCCCTGTCTACAATATGGAAGATTGATACCAACAACAATGGGCATGATTTAAGATAACTTAAAGAAAGGATCAGTTACAAAATCCATTTCTTTTCCCATCCCCATTCTTCTACTAGGACTAATGCTGGTTTATTGTTCTGCTAATAATACTGTTATCGGATTCTCTGCTTAACTTGTAACATGAACTTGATTTTAACTGCATAACTGAACATATTTATTTGTTCCAAATTTCACAGTATAAATTAAGCAGCTTCTCCTTTACATGTGTTGCCCATATTAATTTTTGCATAAATTGACAAGTTTGCTGCTGAGGCGGTAATACTGTTAGAAATCTGTGTTGTGACTGCTGTTGGAATTCTGGTCACTATAATATAATATAATATGATACAGTATGTGATTAATGTAGAGCTCAGAAAGGTGCAAGAAATAGAAGCCACTCATTACAGAACTAGAACAATCCCTACAACAGGAAGAAGCCTGTTTCTAAAGCCAGAGACCCTCCCAAAGGATCAGAGGTAGCTTTCTAGTACTGTAGACTTCCCCCCTTTTCTTGTGATGGGAGGTATTGCACAGAAGATGAAATGGGGGCATTTTAAAGGACTCAAATATCCCTGTTCCTACCTTTATTTTAAGTTTTTTTAAAGATGAATATTATTTTATTTTGAGTATTCTTCCAATTTACATGGAATGACATTGGCATGCTTTGATCTTAAGTTTTTAACATTCCATATGCATGTCAAACTTCCATCCTAGCAATTTGAACTGGGACCAGTTAATCTAGAAACCAAATCTTTCAAAGTTTTATTTGATAATATTTATTAAAATGAAGATGCAGAATTCCAATGAACATTCTACTTATTTAAATGAGAAACCCATATATGGGCAAATTAGGGCAGGGAGATTCTGGTTCATTTTTTTCACTTGTTCTGGGTATGAGGGGGGAAAAGCTTGTCTTTTCCATAAAAGAAGGAAAGGATGCACCTGCCAATTGCTTTGGGAATGGCTATTAGGCTTGTTATCAGCGAGAGAACCAGCTTCCACAATACGTAACATTTTGTGGTTTTACTATTGTTATTGCAGCATTATAGCCATAGGATTAAAGTAGGGTTCAATATGGTTGAATATATACCTGTATATAGGGCACAATATTTTATTTTTCCTTTCTGCCTGGAAAATGTTTTGAAATTCATAATATAATTTATGGACTTTTATGAGCAAAATGTACTCATAAAAGTTTATTTTACAAATCAGAGAGCTTTACCGGTGTTCTAGTACTATAGCAACTGTATTCCACATGTGGTGTTCAAATTTGGTCTTTTTAATCTTCTGATCCACTTGCCCATTAATCAGGGAAGCCTGTTATGAGAACATGGTGCAAATCTGTACAGCTCAATTAATTCCAGTAGTATGCACATTAACCAATGTGAAAATGGAAAAAGCAATTCAGTTCCTTTCATATGAACACTTTTAAATTATAAATAATCTTATTATTTTTATTCTTTATGAAGGATATTTGGATATTTTGGCACAAAAGATAAGAGCTTGGATTCTGATTTTTTTATGACACTTGTTAAAAACTACAAATTTTTAGTGCTGTGATTCCATTACTGATAGTTTGAAACTGTTTATAAAATGACAGATATCTATAGTTCCTTCAGCTTATCAGTTTTTTTATCTATGTAGATAAGCTTTCAGATCTCTGCAGTGCCAGGCAATAATAGTACAAAACATTTTAATTCCTAGAATAAAGATCTAAATATGATTTTAAAATACAGTTGTTATTTGTGACAAAAGAAATACAGATGGTTAGATATGTTTTGTTACGATGAGCTTAGTAGTTTAAGTGCTTGCTGCCATTCATTGCAAGTATAAAATGCTTATCATAAAGGTAATGGAAATATGTCACTCTGCAGTCTAGCTGAACTTAAAGCTGTGATTTATAGTTATGCTCTTGTGGATCACATTTAGCAATGGAAATGGCAAACATGGGGAGCGATTCATTCCAGTTAATTCCAGTTGGGACCAAATAATTAAAAACAAACACTGTTATACTAGGATACAAGGTCTAAATTAAGTACCCTGTGCTCGCTGTCGTGTAGAGTTTCTCACCAACTTTAAGATATGCAGACTCCAGCTCCCAGAATTCTTCAGCCAGCAGCTTAAACAGAATAACAAAATAACAGAGTTGGAAGGGACCTTGGAGGTCTTCTAAACCAACCCCCTGCTCAGGCAGGAAACCCTATAACATTTCAGACAAATGGTTTTCCAATCTCTTCTTAAAAATCTCTAGTGTTGGAGCACCCACAACTTCTGGAGGCAAGTTGTTTCACTGATTAATTGTTCTGTCAGAAAATTCTCCTTAGTTTTAGATTGGTTCTCTCCTTGATTAGTTTCTATCCATTGCTTCTTGTCCTGCCTTCAGGGTCTTTGGAGAACAGGTTGACCCCCACCCCTTTCTTTGTGACAGCCCCTTAGATATTGGAACACTGCCATAATGTCACTCCTAGTTCTGCTTTTCACTAAACTACTAGACATACCCAATTCCTGCAACCATTCTTTGTATGTTTTAGCCTCCAGTTCCCTAAACATCTTTGTTGTTCTTCTCCACTTTCTAGAGTCTCAACAATTTTTTTATATTATGGTGAACCAAAACTGGATGCAATATTCCAGGCATGATCTTCAAGTTGCTGAGGCTTGTAAATAGTGCTGCAGTGTAATATATATATATATATATTTGACCCTGACAGAACCTTTTTGAGAAATTATAGCTTTAGGGACCAAAGCTATCAGCTGAATTAGTTAGAACATCATGCTAAATTGGTAGCACAGAAGGGGGGAGGGGATTGGCAATTCATCCTAGAAGCCAAAAGCAGCAGGAAGACCTTGAGGCAGAAGTCTAAAATCTGTTTCCAGTTGAGAATGATTAACTGAGGTGAAATTTTGAGAGATTTTGATGAGGGAAGAGCTATTGAAATCTAATTAAGAGGCTTTTGCAGTTTAGAATTCTATCCATTATCTCTAAGAATTTTAGAAGCTATATTCTGACTCCAGTTGGAAACATCACTTTATTTGCTTATATAAATAATCTGCTTTTAAACATCTTTCAAGGTTTTTTTTCTCCTGGTGAATGAGTATATATTGTCTCCATTATAGAATACACATCCATATATAATTATAATAAACAATGTAAAAATTGCAGCCTCTGTAGTATGTTTCATTCACCTTTCATTTCACTTCCAATAGAAGTATTTCACAATGGCATATATTGCTAAATTATGTTATACATGGATAGAACTACATCTGTGTGGCTTTGAAATTGGCCCAATTTTTTTTCACAATCAATATGTAGCACAGAGTAATGATAAAGTACAAAAGAATGTTCCACAGTGTTCACCAATGGTACCACAGAAAGAAATAGCAATGTAATAATATAACAATATGCTCTACAGATAGAGAATATCTTCATCTAAAAAACCATTAGGTAAGCTTTTGGATGCTGCAGAAGTCGCTACTTGAGTAATCATTAATTATGCAATGGTTCATTTTAGTAAACTATAGTACCATGTGGAGAAAATGGATCAACAATAAACTGTTTCAGATATTGATGCATACATTTTGGGCCAAAAAGTGGCAAATGTTAGGCTACGAATTCTATGTAAAGTCCATAAATTCACCAGCACTGTTGAAGTGAGATAAGAGCCAAAGTTTTGTTTTTTTAAACATACTACAAATAAAATCTGACCAGGCTTCTAAAATGGATTTGTGTGAAGTGCTATGAATCTTGTGTAAACTTAGCATCTTTCTGCTGTTCATTAAAGCAGGCTGACTATTCCAAGTTCCCTGCTGCTTTAAAAGTTGCATTAACTTTATGAGTAAATCAGAAATGGAAGCCTGAAAAAGTCAGGTGCTCTAATGAGTAGCAGAGAGATGCTACTGCTGGGTGAGAACTGTAACGCTTCACTGAAAGCTTGTGAACAGCCCTAGTAGCTACTGCATTTGGCACAAAACTACTTCTAAAATCAAATGCAAGCCATCCAAAACCAGATCTAAGGAATTAACAAAATGTACACATAGATTTATTACAATCAGTAGAAATCAAGGGTGGGTTCTACTTACCTTTACTACCGGCTCGCAAAACGGGGCCACGCACATGCACAGAAGCGTTTTTATGACATCAGGGTCAGTGGGCGGAGCCTCCCACCAGTTTTACTACCGGTTCTATAGAACCAGTGCGAACCGGGGGTAACCCACCACTGGTAGAAATGTAAGTTAAATTATGTCAAAAGACAGTTACAAAGCAGAGCAGGAAAAATACATGAAATTAAAGGAAAAATGGAGGACTGGTTCCCAAATGAGATTCTAAGAAAGGCTGATTTCTAATAATGAAATAAGTTGGAGGAAACAATGTTGTTTTGTAAGAAGAATATCAGTACAAGGGAGCACTGTTAGTAAAAATTACAATTGCAACAGTGTAGACCTTTTAGGGGAAAAATGCACCTGACCAAGCATTTCACACATAGAATGAATCAGGAACATTCTTCAGTTAATGTAATATTAGGATTACTTTTATAGTTTTGGTGATGCTTGCTATTATTTGAAATGTCAGCATCAAAGCCAGACATTTTATTCATTTAGCTGGCTCCAGCCTGGTGTTAGAAAATGTTAGAAAATGTTTTCAAGAAAAAAAAGCTTTCAAAACTGATAATAATCAATAGGGCAACATTCTTCTCTTCCCACTTCATGTTATTTAGAAGCTGTTTGACAGTTGGAGAGCTTCTGCACATCAGCCTAACATTTTTCAGAGATTGCATCACCACTGACATCTGTGATTTAGTAAAATGAATATGTTCAGAGTTTTTAACCAGCTATATACAATATGTTATTTCTTTCTTTTGTCCCACATATATGACTAATCAGGAGGTGTTCCTGCCAAGATATCTGTCTAGCTCAAGGGAATAGTAATTTTTGTGCCACATTTTAAAACATAGAGATGGATAGAATAAATACAGATGATTCAGAGAAGTGGTGACTTAGTCTGATAGTAGTAATGCTATGCTTTGCAATCAGAAAAATCTGCAGTGGTCCACTCAAATGAAAAAGGGCTAATTGCATGAAAACACAAATGTCTCCTCTTCCGTAATTAAGTTATTGCTTTCTTTTAACTAATTCAGAATAACAGAATAGTCTTCTTGGAAGTCTTTAGTCCAACCCCCTGATCAGACAGAAAACCCTATACCATTTTAAGACAAATGGTTGTCCAATCTCTTCTTAAAAACTTCCAGGGTTGAAGCACCACAACTTCTGGAGGCTAGTCGTTCATCCATCAACACTTTCACTAAACCAAATATAGGATATAGATTTTATTTATTGCATGTTATCTGTAATTCATTGTTTCTCAACTTTGACAACTTTAAAATCGGTAGACCCCTCCCAAAATTATCCAGTCAGCATGGATCTCAAGCTTTCACACCTTTTAAAGTTGTCAAGATTTATTGACTAAGACAATGCAGATACAACTATTTTATAAATACATGACAGCAAAGTAGGATGTGTTGTTTGGGAAAAATTGTTACAGTATTGTTCAAAGAGATGTAAGGAAGTTTTTATAGCACAGGAGGGTGATATTTTAGTGATCATAGGCCCAGTTTTGACATTTGAGGAGAAGTGTGGGCCACAGTAGATGGACATAGGATGCAAAATAAGTAGATTTGCAGCACTTAAATATCCAGAACTCCACTCTATATGATGATAGAGTTGAATTTATCTACAAAGCTTTAATGAGCAACAGCAATTGGCCAACCTCAGTTGGACTCAGAAATTAAGCAAACTCATGCCTGGTGAATACTTGACAAGATGTTTTTGGAAATACAAGGGTTAAAACCTAAACCAGTAAATTGGGGGAAAAAATATCTTGGGAGAAGGCAGCAACAAACCTTTGTAATGCTATTCCCCTCTCCCAAAAAACATGAAGATATTTTATCCAAAATCAAAAGCTTCATAAATGAAGATTTTATTTTGTATATGTAAATGAATGTTGATGTTTTTAACTTGTTAGCAATACATTGTAATGATGACATTAAATAGTGTAATAAAAATCAAATGAAAAAACAAATAAGGTTGGGAGAAAATTTCTTTTTTCATTATGCTATCTCAAAGAAATTGCCCATGAGCAAAGCCTGCTGCAATATACACATCCAGTGATTGTTTTATGTTAATTGGGTGCTGAATATGATCCATTTATGTATGATAAATGGAACAGCAGTATCATCAGTACTATCGCTTGTGATCACAAGATAGGTTATCTGTTAAATCCAAATCTATTCTGATAGGAATGTTTTTACCTTGCAATATTTATTAATTTGCTTAAAGAGATATGTTTTGTCATCCCCACTTCCCAAGTTCTAGTGCAGAATGTTCAAAGTTTTATTTTTACAAAATTTATTTTTATTATTTTATTTATTTAAAATTTTATTATTACAAAATTGTTTGTAAAAGATTGGTAGAGCAGAAGAAAATTAAAAAGAACAAAAACCACCTGCTGGAGTAATATATTATATTATATTCACTGACTCTCTATTATATTCACTGACTCTCTGCTTGAATTGTTTGATGTGAAGGATGTAGAGACTGGAAAGGGACAATTGGCTGCTTCATCTTGGCCCCCAACCAACTCACCATGGACTTCCTTTCCCTGCCACTTTTCCCAGGTCACTCCTCCCACATTGCTTCGCTTTGGGACAAATTCTTTACAATGATGTTCGCCTAATGTAGTTTTGGCCACTTTCTGCAATCCTTCGTTTTATTGTTTGCCATTACTGTTTTTCTGTATTAGATCATCTAGATACCATCTCTGGACTGCTGGTGAAACTTCTGTTATTTTCTTCCATTATGAAAGTATGTAATTATGTTGTGTTAATTTTGTTCAGCATATTATTTGAAATAGTCTGAAAGTATTATGATAACTATATTATATCTCCAAAAATAGTATTATGTCCCCACCATCTTTGCATTGTATAAAGATGGGGGGAAATCTAAACATTTATTATTTACATGTTCGAACTTTATTTAAGCAACATTAGACAGAATGTTTTTTTGTAATTCCAAAAGGGATTCTACATTCTTTGTGGTCTGTTTTTCAACAGAAAACAAAATCATCATAGGGCAGAATAATGACATGCTTTTGCAAGTAAGAAGACTAGAATAATTATAGTTCACAGTCTTCTTGGAGTGATGGGTGACATTGCTGAAATAGTAGAATTCCGCATAGTCTATTAATTTACACACTTTTTTGTTCATTATATATTTATAACCAATGATTTTGCTTTCAAAATAAGCAGAAGAACAATGAGTGAGCTACATATTTAATGAAGATTGTTAATAGAATATGAAGATAACATTCAGGAAATAAGCAAAAAAGGAAAGATGACTTTCAAGGTACATATAAAGAAGTTAAAACTACAGATAAAAGTAATTTGTAGTTCCACTTTTAGTACTTTCTCTGCCTCATCAGATAAAATATGTGCCAGATCTGTTATTCCTTCATTAACATCATTTAGACTTGTTCTATCCATAGAAGTAGACATTGTTACTGACAATGTCAATATTGTAGTTATTAATTTCTGACCCCATTCTTCAAATATTTCTGATGTTATAATGTTCTGGGTAATTTTGTAAGTCCCAGCATTAACTGACATAATCAAAAGGCTTGTATTATTTTTTTTCTTCTGCTTAGAATATTTAATCCCCTCTAACGTGCAATTTCTAAAATCATCACTTATCCTTGTCATACCCTATAATAGCCAGGCTAGCCAAAATAAGTCTGTTTCCCTTGAGAAGCTTTTTATTTTGTATAATTAATTCCAAATAGCAAATGTCAATATTCCAAATTTAACTGGGTCCTTAATTCATTTATAACTTTCTTAGATCAACGTCTTACTTAGCTTCTTGCTGTTTATTTCAAATGTTTAATTTCTTGAGCTTATAATTTTTATAGAACTCTTGTTCAGAGCTGAACTTAAATTTACTCAATGAAGATTGTTCAAACTTGTCATTCCTATAATCTCTAATAGCTTTAAAATGATTAATAGGAAATTTCTGAAAGTGATTAGAAAGTGACGTTTATGGATTTAGCATCCTTTAAAATGGTTGCAGCAAGATGGCTGAACCTGTCATCTTCCAACTGTAGAAAATCAGTACCCTGCAGTCTTCTCACAAGCAGCAGCTGTCCAGAGCACATGTGGGTGATCTCCAGTGCTCTTCTTATACAGAAAGTTTTCAAAGCACTGGTCTGTTCACTGGTTACTTGGCCTTTCTTGCAGTTGTCAGCTCGTTTTGCAGACCCAATTTCAGTTCATAGTATCTGTGAATTCAGTTCGTAGTATCTATTATGTGAATTACATAAAAATATAAAAAACCAACTGGGAAAAGTTTCTGATTCCTGCTCTTGACACTTCGTTCATCAATGTAAGTGTAATAAGGGAGATTTCTATAGCACATTGGAGTTTCTTCATTTGAAAAGAAAAAAAAGTGGCCATATTTTAAATATTTTATTATCATTTTTAACAAAAAGCCATGAAAGACTAATTTATAATTGAGCTCTGTACAGTGGCATGTTTCTTTTTAAAACCTCAAGATGAAAACTACCAATGTATAAATTGTGCTAATATAAATTATGAAAACCTCCCCCCTTCAAAATATGCGGGGGAATGTTGAGCCCCACTTTCCCAGCAGGAAATTTATCATAAATCTTTTCCAGGAAAATGAACAGAATTTAAGAACACTTCATTTTGGACGTAGCATAATCTTTTGATTTTTGTTTTTAAAAGAGATAGAATAATATTGTACTACTATTTCTTTTTCACCTCTCACCTCCTCTATTACTCTCAATTCATATGCCAAGATTTGTGAGAACTTTCTTGCCTCTGACCAGGAGAGAAGAGCTTTTAATATGATAGATCACTTCAGAACAATTTATAGGGGCTGAGAGATCATTATTTGTATAACTGCAGTTTGCTTTCTCTAGAGGTCAGTTTGAGTTTATTCCAGGCTTATATGAAGACAGTTACGATTGATGGAGGCACCAGTTCTGAGCAATTAAACTCAATAACAACATTACATTTAACTTTTAGTAGAACATTTTAACTTATGGCTTAATTTTCCTTTGTGTGCTATATTAACCTATCCTCCCTTCCCTTCACAGCTGACCGCTGAAACCTAAAACTTATTACCAAGGATATTTATGATCTTCTAGAAAATGTATGTTATTACTTACATAACCTTTGCAAATGACTGTTTGCACACAAATATCTACAAACAGTATAAATTAATTCAGAAACCCTAACCAGTTTTAATCAAAAGCAGTGTGCAGTCTAGATATAGTATCTAGATCTAGATATCTAGTATCTAGATACTAGAAATAGTATCTTCCATTCCCTTCTCGTCTCAAGTCATTTATGATTAGAGCATTTGAAGAAAAAAAATCCCACAAAACAATTCTTATTTCTTATTATTGGAATTATGAGAATGCCCTGTTCTCATAAAACCTAAAGTGCCTTTTTGATAATCAAAAGTAAACATTGAAAACAACGAAATGTTCTTCTATAAATGCTACTTCCTGACTATCTATAAGATATGTAACTAGAAGTTTCAGTTCATCTGTTGGTGGTGCTCTGGGCTCCTTATTTTTGTTTTCTAGGCTTCCAAGTGGTTTTAATCTGTGAAGTCCTATATGGTTTGTTACAGACCTATAGGCCATCTACTCCGACTGGCTTTACGCAGTGGTGAAATCTAAAATTTATTCTGTGGGCATGGCTTGGTAGGGGGGAGTAATGTGACTGGGTGAGGGTGGCCAACTTCTTTTTTTCTTTTAAAACAATTTTTTCTACAACCTCTTCGGCCGAAGAGGTTGTAAAAAAAATGCTTTTAAAAGCCTCTGACGATCCCAGGTAAGTTGCCTAATCAGCAAGTCAGCCAAAGAGGTTGTAGAAAAAAAATGCTTTTAAAAGCCTCTGATGATCCCAGCTGAGCTGCGTGATCATCAGAGGCTTTTTTTTTTTACTTTTAAAAGCATTTTACTTTTAAAAGCATTTTTTCGGCTGAAGAGGTTGTAGGAAAAATGTTTTTAAAAAAGCATTAAATTTTTTTTTAAAAAGCCTCTGATGATCACGGGGATCAGCTAGTCATGGGGAGGGGTGCTACCGGTTGTCCAAACCACCCGCCATCATCGCTACCAGATCGCGCGATCCGGTCCAGACTGGAAGCATTTCACCCCTGGATTTACCTGTGCAATTCATATGTTCCAGCAGAGTGGGCGGCACATGAATTAACAACTGGTTTGCCTGTTAGCGAAAATGTGAGCGTGCTAAATAGGACTGCATAGTGCCAGGGCAGCCCACCCTCAGGTCGCAATTACATGTTCACCCAAACCGGCAGAAGCCCACCACTGGTTCCAGGAGGAACTATAAGTAGTCCCAATTTTTCAAGTTGAGGAGTTCAGAAGTATACCTGTGGAAAATTGATTAGCCCTTGATTTGGTAGCCTATTTCAGAACTATTTCAGAAAGCATTTGGTGATGGACGTGATGCCATACTTTTTTTTTTTTTGCTTCATGTATATGAGTTTATTTTCTTTTATATTTAACTATTGATTTAATTGTACCACGTACATTTTGCTGTATTGTTTCTTTCATGGCTGTACTGAAAACCACTGAGAGTTTTAAAAATTGTGATGTGTCCAAATCCAATACATAAATAGATTCCTAATTTGTGCAGATACATAAAGATAATGAAACAATGAGGTTTGCACACTACACAGAGAAATAATAAATTAATACAGAAATTTTGGCTAAACATTTTCTTTATCTTTTCCAGAGGTAGCTGTTACATGAAATAGACATTCCTTTTATCTCAGTTATCAGGTAGAAAGTAGATATTCTACCTTCTGTGGATCTGGTAAATTAATTTTGAAGCTTTTGAGGAGGCAGACAGACCTCAGTCATTTCCCCAGCCTCAGACCCAGGTTTTTTATTTTCCATTTGAAGAAAAGGGAAGAAAAGCCTTTTATACCCACTACAAGATAAAGGTCTGGAGGAATCTGCCATTGTTTATGTGCCAGACAAGTGGTGTTCCTCTTGGATGTTTCCTGAGGGTGTCCAAACATTTGTGAATGTCTGAACCTGTCCTGTAGGAAGTACATTCAAAATAGCACTGTGGCCTTTTTCAATTATCCTTAGCCCTTTGAAAGCAGTTTCTATAAGATCAAGAACTGGATGGATGTTAAGTAAGGGAATGGAAAATTAGTGAATTAATAGAAAAGTCAATTTGCTCAATATTCTGTAGTTTGGGGTCCAGGTCAACATTTTGTTTAATTGTTCATTGGTGCTTAATGAATTTTTGCTTCCTAGCCGAACACTAAATCCATTTGTGGTTTTTACTTTTAAAACTCAAACCACAAAGACATTTCTTAATCTTTAAGTAACCCATAGTTCTGCATTTCTTTTTCAGTGGAACTGATTAATGAGTCCCAGGTGGCAGCCCATGGTTCCTTCTGTTGCAATATATCTTGGCTTGTTGTTTCTTAATAGTCCGTGTGGAAATCAATGTGAATTGTCAGAATGGAGAAGTACTTATTTTCATTTATTATCAGTATTAATAAGAAGATTGTGTGTTCCCTCAAGCTCTAGTCTGTTAGTAAGATGATCTTTAGAAGCCAAAATCTGAAATTTGCCTACATATTTTGACTCTATTCTGTTCCTGTCATTAAAGATCTTTTCATCATTTAGTATAGCAATAAAGTGAGTAATAAATAAATTCATTCTTTAAAACTGTATATTTGTATTAATGAAACATTTATTCTCAGCATAAAACTATAGAAACATTACTTGAAAGATAACATTTAGGCCCCTTGATCCAAACTTGTTTTAGCTGTCTAATTCCTGTGAAAGTAATTTCTTCTACTGTCAAAAGGCTCTTTCTTTTAAGAATGGGTATGTGTGTGGGGTTTGTGGGGTTGTGTGTGTGTGTGATTCAACTAGAATCTGTCTTTCTGTAACTTTAAATCCCCTTTTCAATGCCTGCACCCTGGAAAGATAAAGAATAGGTCTTAGTATTTTGTAAGACATCCTTTTAAGTATATGAACAGAGGTTATCATATCTTGGTCATTCTTCATTTCTCACAATTGAAAGAATTATCTTTTCATAGGATTTAAAAGTCTGCTGGAACATTAGAATGGGATAGGAACAAAGCCAGATATATACACACACAGCTACCAAGTGAAGACAGTGCAGTTATTACAGTATAAATATAATACAAAATATATTTACTGTATAGGACTTTATGTGTATGAGTATTTATACATGTGTGTGTGTGCATAAGTGTCCAAGCATATTCTAGTACTTAATACTTAGAACTTAAATGCCATAAATTTTTACTACTATACTGGAATACACAGCTGCTTTATTGCTTCTTCCTTCTCCTCCCATGGTACCCTACCTACAGACTTAGGAATGCTAACAGCTTTTCTTCATAATACTGTTGTGTCCAGTCATTCAGGTAGAGTTCACTTTACAACCATCTAGAGTTCCTGGCTTTTAGCTGGCTCTTTTTTATAGGTTCTTCGTTCACTTCAGCTGCTGAGTACTTCCTGGTTCTTTTCTTGGACTATGGATTGTCTAGCATCTGTCCTTCATCCATTGTCTTCTCTGATCCATTCCTCATCCTCTTGCTGTCATTCCTGACACACCTATAAGACATCTCACAGCCCCCTCTTACAGTGCTTTCCTTTGAAACCAGTGGCAAGGGATTCTAAGGAGTTTTAAACATTTTGTTCTGTAAGTCCCTATGAGCCCAAGCTGGACAGCTGACAGTTGAACCACTGCAGAAAAAAGAAATTTATCTAGACAGGTCCAAATAACATTTTTCTGTTTTAGGGCAATTTGTCCTTCCACAAATTCCACAAAAAACATTCTGTTTTTTCTCTGAACCTGTTATTGTTTGTCTGATTCATTGTGGTGGTCAAAATTTGACACAATGTTTATGATGGTATCTTGCCAATATAGAATAAACTACTTATTGCAGAATAAACTTACATCTTGTAAAATAAACTACATGGCATCTTGCAGTTTGCAAATTATACTTTTCTACATGTAGCTGAACACGCACTTATTTTTTTCTCTTCTGCAGTAACATCACAATGCCTGCATTTACTTTGTTTGAAGTACCGGTAAATCATGATTTAGTATTTATCTGGACTCATTTCCCTAAGCCATCACTATCACATCTGTAAAGCTGATTTAATAATGAAAAAGCTTTCCAATCTTTTATACTATCTCTACTTCAGCTTTATATCAAATAGCAGAATATCAATTGCTGTTTTCTGCACATTTTTGAACAGGGAAATATGCATTCCATTGGGACTCAGCGAGCATTTGTTAAGTTTTGAATTTTGCATGTATTGTTTGGAAAACAAAACTTTCATCTACTTATTACATCAGATTGTATACATATTACATTCAAAAATACATTTTTAACAAAGAAGTATTTCTGATTTTGCAAGGGATCTGAGAAAATACACGTAGAAGGAACACATTGAGACCACATTGAGATAAAAAGGTTACAAGAATACAAAAACTGTCCATTAAGCAAAATTATTAGGAACCAGAAAAATAATATGTTTGGGGAAAAGACTATACCAAGTTATACTCTTAGATAGAATGGTGAGAATCTCCAGACAGGCAAAATGAGTTTTATCAGGTTCAAAAAATGTTAAATTATACCAGGAAGTCTTGCAATACTCTTTGGAGAATCTGAGTGGAATTCTGAGGAGAATCTAAGGGCATCTTGAGAGGGAGAAATATTTTACATGTTTGGGGATTTCCATTGATCCCAAATGCAAGTGTGTTGGCTCTTCGGAAAGTATTACAGTATAACATTTTCAAAACAAGCACATGTTTCCCAAGTTATTTCCAGGTCTAATTAATGCTGGACATAAGAAGAGCCTGGAAATATAAGGATGATGCTTGAGAATATTCTTTACCTGGAACCACTTTCATGCCACTTTCATGCCACTATTTACTTTCATTTCTCACATGATCCAAGTAACAAGTTGAAGTAGTCTGTATCTAGCTTAGTATTTTCCAACCTTGGCAATTTTAAGATATGTGGATTTCAACATCTGCAATTCCCCAACTAACCATTCCCCATGCTAACTGGGGAATTCTAGGAGTTGAAGTCTACATAATTTAAATTTGCCAAGATTGGAAAACACTGGTCTAGTTTGAGATTATTCATTGTTAATTTTTTGACTTGTTAAATAGTTGCTCTTAGTATTTCTCTGGTGTCCAGGTCCTTGTGGTTTCTCTGCCTTGGTTCTGAAGTAACAGATGTGTGTGCCACCTTCTCTTTGATATACCTAAAGGCTACTATTCTTTTTTCCTTTTTGAATAAATTGTAGTACACATTGTTTGTTTACAAAATGAAAAATGGTATCTTGCACATTTTATCTATTGGTATTCTGATCTTCTTTGTTGAAAAATCAGCTTGCTTGTGCTCATTAAAAATATAAGAACTTTACAAAATTCCCCGATAGATTTAGTTTTTCAGTGAAGCCTTTATAATGACAAAGAACCTACAACAAAGAGATGCAGTGAAGCAAATTCAAGAGTCAAAATAATTTACAATTATTATCAGTTTTTGCTAGGTAGCAGAAATCTGTCCATCATTTTATTCAGACTGCTATGCAAACAGCATACCAATTCACTTTGGAAATAATTATTTTTGCAGACAGAATATAGAATGCAGTAGCAGCAGGCTGTTAAAGCCTCTGTTTGAAAATGCCACCTTTTTCATGTTTTGTCATTAAAATTGGTCTATAAATTTTAGGCAGACCTCAGTTGAATGAAAGTCTATCACATGCCAGACATATATTGATTTTTCTCTCTCTTGAATCAATGCTTTCAGGGCTCCTTATTATTTATTCATGATAGAAAAGTTGTCTGAGAGGCATTTATAGAAGTGTAAATCTGTAATCCAGATAGCTGTGTAAAATGCTCTGCAGGACCTGAAGCAACTGGTGTTGGCAAGAAAAATATTGCTTGATTTTATTCCAAGCACATATTCATTTTTGTAATTTTTCCTTCGCTAACAGATGCACATAGGTATTATTGAAGGCTGATATCCCACATTTTAGTGCTTTCTTAATTTTATGCATGAACATTCAAGTAAAGAAAGTGAGAAGGTTTTCCATATTCCTTCCAGTTTTTGAAAAAAGACCCCTTTTAAACACTTTTAAATCAATATTGTGCCTGAAAGAAATGTTTTCAACAGATCAGATTTTAAAACCCCTCCATCATTGTTCAATCAGTCTAAAAAATAATCAGTATGCATGTTGTGAATTTCCCTTGACCATAAGGATATTTCATTTTACACTGCTCCCTCTGCATATATTCAAGTATTAACACAGTGTTTGCTGAATGCACTGCAGAGCTGAAAGAGTAAGGCAATATTCCAAAATGTATCAACAAGTTCAGAGTGTTTATGTCTATGGAGATTCTCAGTCATCCAGGTCATGGTTGTCCCAAAGGTGCTTTTTTTTCAAGAGGCAACTGGACTTTCTGGTTTTTCTTTGAAGATGCTTTGCTTCTCATCCAAGATGCTTCTTAGCTGAGTGGTACTTGTAATAATGCAAGACAATGTTATATACTCTGTCCAGTGGTGGGTTTCAAATTTTTTTACTACCGGTTCTGTGGGTATGGCTTGATGGGTATGACATGGGTTGTTGGGTGTGGCTTGTTGGGCATGGCAGGGGAAATCTCTATTCCCACCCCACTCCAGGGGACGGTTACTGCAAAATTCCCATTTCCTCCTGATCGTCTGGGACTTGGGAGGCAGAGAATAGATGGGGACGGGGCCAGTCAGAATTTTTACTACTGGTTCTCCGAACTACTCAAAATTTCCGCTACTAGTTCTCCAGAACTGGTCAGAACCTGCTGAAACCCACCTCTGACTCTGTCCTAGGATCAGTATCCCTTTGCTTCCATGAAGATTTTAAGCTTAAAAGCCCTGATTCAGATCGATGAAGATTTTAAGCTTAACACCCCTGATTCAGAGTGAGAAAATTAATCACACTGAGATATGTCACTACAGTCATATTTTTATAATCTTCATTGATATTGGACTAGAGACCAAAAACATGTTAGAGCCTCTGCTCATCAATCTGCCCAACATGCTTATAGCCCAGAAATCTGTTTTAATTTACTATGTGAACCGTTGCAGCAGCTGCAGCTTCATAGCAAAAAATAATTAGTCATAGCAAAATCTTTTAATTTACATTCAGTCCCACAATAAACTGCACTTATCTGCCGATAATTGTATTTTTTGAACTTCTTAATTATGTTTTTGATATCTTTGATACTCATTTATTCATTTAATCATTATACCATGGATACTACTAATTAGTTTAGGATTTTTGCACCTAATTTAAATCTCCTTCTTGCAGTCTATCTTCAATCTTCACCTTATACAAAGTACAAATATAGTTTCATTTCCCCTCTTCATATCCAATTAAACTTCTTTTCATTCTCTCTTGGAAAAATTGTTGGAACTTCAATTCAGACATTTGCCTACTCTAATATTCTGACTATAATCTCCCTTCCTGATACTATAATTTTTAATGCTTCCTATATAGTACTTAGAAATTTGAATGCTCCATTCTTCATTGTAGTGGTATGTTTCATCTCTAACCAGAATATATTCTTCCTTTGATAATACTTTCTGGTACCCCTATCAGTTGATACCTTTATAGCAGCAAAAAAAGTGAGGCTATGTGTTATATGAATAAATTATTTAGTAACTAATTACTCAGTGACTTAGCTCAATTATTTTTTTTTCAGCCTTCTGCAACACAACTTTCCTATTTTTGCGCAGCAGTAATTAATCAACTACTAAGTGTGAAACTAACTCTTAGTAGTTGAGAAAATAACACAAGGGATTTGATTTTCTTTGAAGTGACAGTTTGCAGTCAAGGGGATCTTGTGAATCTGGCAGGGCCATCAGAGACATCTGTGGCAAGGTCATTTATCATTTTTACTTTGGCTGATAATGCTGGCTTCTCCCTGTAAAAGAGAGAACTAATGTTGGTGACATATGTCTGATAACCTTATGACTGGTTTATTTTTCATAGAACACCCAGAAATAGAATGTGACAGCACAGATAGAGAAAGGAAGTATGATGAAATGTGCTGGTTACTGTTTGTTTTTTGAGGTCAAATCAGGGTATTCACTTTGGTAAGTGAAATAACCTAAGGCCCAATTACTTGTATGAGTGCCTGTCTACTCTCTCTCACTTTCAGGTCTTCAAGGGAGCACTTTCTGCAGGTCACATCACAAATATCTCCAGCACAAACTATCAATTTACCCATCAGTTTACTCACCCAGGAGGAGGCACAGGTTTCTGGCCTTTGCAGGTTGAGGGTTTTATTATGCGCTGATTTTAAGGTTTACATTGTAACCCACCAAGAACCACTTGAAAATGGGCAACATATACATTTGCAAATATATTTCCAGCTTGTAGGAGAGTTACAACTGCCTCAATAAAGGAGAATATTTGTAACTCAGGGTTGATATGAGTACTATCATATCATATCAGTACTCAGCACTGATGCACAGCATTGATGATGTTACCTAATTTGGGTAATGAAACGTCTGCAAAAAAACAACCAAGCTCAGAGAGCACCAAGGACCCTCATTACATCTGAAATGCTGTTTTCTGTCAGCCAAAATTGGCCTCCATGCACTGCTTCTCCAGACATGGGGAGGGTGGGGGAATATTCAGGGACTGCATGTTGTTTCTTACATTAGGACAATAGATTGTTTAGCCCCATATCTTCAATCAATGGGAAATCAGCATTGTTGGGTTAGTTAGTATCATGAATAGAATGATACCATGTTAAAAAAAATTGGTTAGCTCTGCTCATCACCCACCAGTTTACCAGCTTTTCTTACTGTCACGTCAAAAAATATTCCAAAGGTTTTTCCAAGAACTTTCCTCTGAATCAAACCATTGGCAGGTGCTATAGAAGAAGGCGTTGATAAAGAATCCTATTACTTTAATGTAGGGAGAGCCCTGTGGGGTCTGGTGGATCATACTGGTCCATTGTGTTGTGTTGTACAATAGCACTTAGACTTATATATTGCTTTACAGTGCTTTACAGCCCTCTCTAAGCGGTTTACTGAGTCAGCCTATTGTCCCCAACAATTTGGGTTCTCATTTTACCCACCTCAGAAGGATGGAAGGCTGAGTCAACCTTGAACCTGGTGAGATTTGAACTGCCAAATTGCAAGCAGCTGACAGTCAGCAGAAGTAGCCTGCAGTACTGCACTCTAACCACTGCACCACCGCAGCTCATGTGTCACAAAAGGGCCCATCACAGGTATGAAGGAACCAAAAGCACAGGCAGGAAAAGGGTAGGCCTATTCCACTGTTGTTCTTCAAGTATTGTTCCTCTTGGAATTCAGGAGACAGAAAATATGTTACTGACATTCCATTATTTTGTGAATTTGCCCAATGCATTTTAAATCAGTGGCCATCACACATCTGATGGCTGCAAATTTTGGTTCAATTATATGGTATTTCAAATGACCTAATGTCCTAAAATTTTGGGAGCCAACACTCTGTCCAGATTTTCCTTATCATCATGATTTTATATCATAACATTATATGCTTATGTTATGAACACATTTCAAGTGAAAATACAGATTTTGTTCTCCTGCATGCATACAGAATCTGTAGCCAAATCCAGTCTGCAAGGCTTTCATATTTGATTTTCTTAGTTCACTGATCCTTTTTCTCTCAATGGTCCACCTCACCCACTTATCTTTGACCCTACAATTCATCTTTCTTTGCAAGTGTCAGCTGCTGAGCGCTTTGCTCTCTTTTCCTGTATATAAACTCTCTAGTGGATCTATTAACCTTCTGTTTTGGTCTGTAGCATTTAAGGAGTTTTGTCAAGAATTGGTAGTTCAGTGGCACAATCTGATTCGTTCTTTCCTTTAGTTTTAACAACTGTAATACCTTTTGACCTAGCAATATTCCCTTTATCAGCAATAGCAAAGACCCTGAAAATTTCTTTAAAATTCACTTTATATTTCTTAGAGTTTCCAAGCATTTTTCATGAAATTAAGGTGGTTAAAAAATGCAGGAGAAATTCTGCACTGGAATACATTTATATGATTTCATCAGAATAGTCTTTTATGGATAATGAAGGTAGACAGAACATAAGTAATGGTACTCCAGTTCTTAAATGCGTTTCACTGCAACCGAGTCAGCCAATTTTAAAAATCTGATAAATAAATCAGTGCAGAAGTCATGGCTGCTTAAATACCTTTACAAAGAGCAGCAGGGTAGATGTTTCTCTCTCATTTTAACACTTTAATTCTATTTTGAGAATTATAGGGTTTAACCAAATGGTGAAATCCAATTTTTTTTACTACCTGTTCTGTGGGTGCGGCTTGGTGGGCGTGGTATGGCTTGGTGGGCGTGGCAGGGGAAGGATACTACAGAATCTCCATTCCCACCCCACTCCAGGGGAAGGATACTGCAAAATACCATTCCCTCCTGATCAGCTGGGACTCAGAAGGCAGAGCAGGGGTGAAATCCAAAATTTTTCCCTACCAGTTCTGTGGGCATGGCTTGGTGGGCATGGCAGGGGAAGGATACTGCAAAATCTCCATTCCCTCCCCTCCTGGGCGAATGATATTGCAATTCCCATTCCCACCCCACTCTGGGGCCAGCCAGAGGTGGTAAATGCTGGTTCTCCGAACTACTCAAAATTCCCGCTACCAGTTCTCCAGAACCTGTCAGAAGCTGCTGGATTTCATCCCTGGTTTAATCATTGCTGTTGAAATAAATTGAAGAATCAGCAGTTGTTATTTTTGGCAGCGGCAGCGGTATGATCTTAGGGAATTCAGTAATATGGGAAATGTAAATGAATGCAACAAAAATATGACTCTATTCTAGCTGATGCTCTTTAAAAAGAGTAAGCAAGATGGGTAACCATATCCCCTCAGATCTGTGGTGAACAGATTGGAGGGCAATGTGAAAATTCTAATGGAATAGAGATTATGCCTGATAAAAGGGAGAGGAAATCTTAATGGATTGATCTCTGCTTTCCACTGGAATATAACTCCATATTTTTCCTGGTTCAATGCTTTAGGAAGTCAGTATTATATAAAAGCTTTTTAACAATTGTTGGACAATCTGAAAAACATGCTTCCGTCATATTTGTATATATCAGTTACAATATTTTAGCTAATTTTCATTTGCAGACAAACCTCTTTTATGTACTTTGGGCAATCCAATAAATTTTGTGTGCATGTATTTGTATGTGAGAAAGAGAAACAAGAAATGCAAAACCAAAAGCATATTTTAGTATGAATGATAGCAGCTTTATCTATATTAGCGCTTGTTTCGAGCTTGATATATTGTAAACATATGCTTAAACGGATATCAATGTGTACTTTATGAAAATGACTTGCTGTGATAAAAATACCTTGGGATTTTGAAATTAAACACCAAAAGATGTTGTAATGCATTATTCTAAATATACTGCTTGTTTGAAAGACAGAGAGAAGCAGAATTTTGTGGATCTATTTTCTGTGTGGATAAAGACTTGTGTCAATACATTAGCATTTTAAGTCCACCTGTCCTGTCTGTGGTTTAGTTGCTGGGGTGTCAGTTTTTGCATAATGCTCTTCAGCTGTTTTCAGGAGAAAACTCCTATTTTTCAGATGAAAACATAGGTCTACACATCCCATTTAGTTTGATTTGGTTATATCAACTCCACCATGTGTTTTTCCTTAAAAAATTATTATTTGATTAACCATAGCTTAATATGATAGACTAGCCTACATTACCCTATCAATTAATCTATGGTGATCAGAGCATGTTTAAATAAACAGAGATTTTGTTTTCCTATTGGTAAATAGAAACAGGAAATTAGAAGACCCTGCATGCTATAATTACTTGTATTAGACTTGCAGAGATTACCTGGAAAATATGTAGGTGAGCATGTAACCTGTTTCAGGAACTCCTTAAAGCAGCCGCCCCTTTTCCTGGGTTGGCATGGCTGCCCTCTGCAGCTGACATGCAATATCTATCTATCTATCTATCTATCTATCTATCTATCTATCTATCTGTTTATCTATTTGTTTATCTATCTATCTAGATGCTAGAGAAATAGAGATAGATAGATACGATAGATGATAGATAGATAGATAGATAGATAGATAGATAGATAGATAGATACATACTGTGTTTTCTCGAAAATAAGACCCTGTCTTATATTTTTTTGAACCCCGAAATAAGCGCTTAACCTTATTTTCGGGGAGGTCTTATTATTTTGGGGCGCGTGGAGCAAGATGGGGCTCCTCTTGCCGTCTTACCTGATTTCCAGCTCAATGTTTAAATATTTTCAGGGAGGGCTTATTATCGGGGGGGGAGGCTTATTTTAGCGCATGCGCTCAATTGGGCTTATTATCAGGGGATGTCTTATTTTGGGGAAACAGGATACATACATACATACATACATACATACATACATACATACATGAATGGATGGATGGATAGATAGATAGATAGATAGATAGATACATACATACATACATACATACATACATACATGGATGGCTGGCTGGCTGGCTGGATGGATGGATAGATAGATACATACATACATACATACATACATACATACATACAGAGATAGATACATATAGAGATGGGTGGGTGGGTGGGTGGGTAGGTAAGTAGATAGATAGATAGATAGATAGATAGATAGATAGATAGATAGATAGATAGATGATAGAGATAGATAGATAGATAGATGATATCTGTGTTTCCCCGGAAATAAGACTGGGTCTTATTCTTTTGGGCCCTTATTTTAGGGGGGGGGGTGTCTTATTTTTTTCCATTACGGGAGGCCTACTTCTTCTGCTTGCCCACAGCGAGGCAAGCTGCATGATGTGCCAGTGCCTCCGCTGCAAGGCAGGAAGGGTGGAACTACCCCATGTGCCCCACATCAGCTTACCACAAGGCCCCTGCAACCAGGCCATCCATGCCCCAACACCTGCCTTGTCTCGTGGCCACGGCACCAACACATCACTCAGCTTCCTGCTCTGTTACAGCTGCAAGCAAGCAGAAGTGGGCCAGCAGCCACGTGGGTTACTTCTGCACATGGTAGCTGGTGCTGCCGGTGTGAGGCAGGTGTCGGGGTGTGGATGGCCTGGCTGCGGGAGCCCTGAGGTAAACTAATCTGGGGTATGTAGGGCAGCTCCACCACCCTGCCTTGTGGCCGTGGCATCACGAGCAATCAGACCGAATGGGAGGGCGGCCAGCTGTGCAAGCTCTTAAGTAGGGCTTATTTGGGGGATAGGCTTATATTAAATGCACACATAAAAACATGCTAGGGCTTATTTTTCAGATAGGTCTTATTTTGGGGAAAACAGTAGATGGAGAGAGAGAGAGATTCTAGTGTAATTAGGTTTGGTTGCCTTTTAAAATAACTTGGTTAGGCCCACCTGAAAGTAGTTTGCATATTTAAGTAATTAGCAGTCGTACTATAACAGCATATTGAACCAATACTGTTTGAGGGGTTTCATTGTACACATCTTTCAATGAACATTATGTAACCATAAAAACTGTTTATTCCTTGTTGAAAAATGAGCAACTGCTTTTTGTTTCCTCCTCTTTCATGTTCATGTATATTGAAGCAGCCCTACATTAATGTGAGAATTAATATTTGAGATAGCTAGAATGATTAAACCACTATTTCCCTCATATTCAAATGCTCTTTTAAATTACTTTCCACATTGCTAGCTAAAATGTAATCATCTCATTTCTTTCTTTCTAATGGAATGTTATTAAAGGCATTAAATCTGGTTTTCCAGAGAAAGCCTTTTGGAGAATGCTATTTTGTTGCTGTAAATAGGCATTATTTCTGTAAATGCTTGATTATGGGAATGAACACTTGATGTGAAAACCAATATCTGACTTAAACATAAATGACCATGCGTGAAAATCAAGTTGTTGATTTAAATGGTTATAACACTTCATAGAATTATTTTCTACTCCTGTTTATTAGAGGAATATAGTATATAGAAGTATAGCCTTTATTATCATTGTACATCATACTGTATATACAATGAAATTGGTTTAGGCTCTCTGGTGTAATCCATAACAGAAAATACAAAACAACACAAATAGTATAGAGAATAATCCCTATACAAATAATTTAGTCATACGTTTCCGTATGTGCATGGAGTGATTGTGTTTAAGAGTCTGACAGTCCATGGGTAGAAGCTGTTTTTAAACCTGTTTGTCCGGCTGGCTATGCTTCAAAGTCTTCTGCCCGATGGTAGAAGCAAAAAGAGACACTGGTCAGGATGTGAATCATCCCTAGGTATCTTCCTTACTCTGCTGAAACAGCGAGACCTGGCGATGTCATCTAGTGGTGTTAGAGGGCAACCAATGGTTTTTTGTGCCGAATAATGCCTTCCTGTCCGCAGCTGTTAGACCAGCATACCATACTGTTATACAGTATGTATAGGACACTTTCCATCCTCGACCAATATAAAGAAGTCACCAGTCGTTGTTCCACCTGATTTTTCCGCAGGACTCTAAAGAAATGAAGTCTCTGTTGAGCCTTACTAACCACCAGGGATGTATTGTTTTTCCTGGTGAGATCTTGACTAATGAGCACTTCCAAGAATTTAAAAGAGGAAACCCTCTCCACACAGCCCCCCTCGATATACAGCCTGAATGACTATAGACCCATTGCACTGACCTCTATAGTGATGAAGTGCTTTGAGAGACTGGTTATACAACACCTCAAGTTCTGTCTTCCACTAAATTTTGATCAACACCAGTTTGCTTATAGAAGCAACAGGTCGACAGAAGACGCCAAACTGCTTTACATACTGCATTGAGACACCTCAAGAAACTTGACAACTATGTCAGAATGCTTTTTATAGACTATAGATCGGCCTTTAATACCATCTTACCAGGCATTCTCATTGAAAAGCTGACTGACCTGAATTTCCCTCCCCTCATTTGTGACTGGGTCAAAGACTTCCTGATGGACCATCCACAAACAGTAAGGGTTGGGTTTCCGACATCTTCCACCCTGAAGCTCAGCACAGACTCCCCTGAGGGCTGCATGCTCAGCCCCTTCCTGTACTCGCTGTATACATATGACTGCATATCCTCGAATCCATCTAACACCATAATAAAGTTTGCAGACAACACAATGGTGTTGGGGCTTATAACTGGAGGGGACGGATCAGCATACAGGGAAGAAGTCCAGAAGATATCCATATGGTGTTCAAAAAACAACTTACATCTAAATATTAGCAAGACAAACGACATGGTGCTAGATTTCCGGAATATTTTGGAATAAAAATGAGAAACACATTCATAACACGATTACACATGTTTCTTTTTAGGATTAGATATGCAATGTAATGTGGATACTCAAATTTATTAAAATCAGTTTGTTTATTTTTTAAAAATATATGGCTGCCCACGTTATTGAAAAATAATGCAGGACAGCTAAGGACCAAATATACAAATAACCAAAAATGCAACAAAATTAAAAAGTCTTACAACCAGGTGCCATAATATTCCATATCAATAACACAAATCCTGGTGTAATGCCTGGGAGGAAAACACAGGTCTTAATGGCTTTTGGAAGGCAAAGAGCATAGAGATATGTTAGAACAGAGGAGGCTGTTACGTAGGATAGGTATCACTATGGAAAAGGCTTACTTGCTTGGTCCCATCGGATGACAGCATTTAAGGGAAGGCAGCTGGAGTGAGCTCATTCTGTCTAATCTGGTGGGATAGGTAGATGTCTTCAGGGAGAAATGGTCCCACAATAACCTAGCTCTGCACCATGCAGGATTTATAGAGAAATATAGCTCAGAACTCTTCAAACAAAAAAAGATGCTTCTCATTTTCTGTATTTTCAGAAATAATGATTTCTGATTTGTATATATGCTAATAATCTATTGTTATAGGTTTTGCCTGTATTTTGAACATTGCAGTTGTGGGATTTTAAAAAAATCATTATTGGGTCTCTTCCGTTGTCACTAGCAACAGGAATTCCATTCTAGTTATATGATAATCTCCCTGCCCCTAACTGTATCTTGACAGGAGTGCTAAAACAAGGTAAGATTATAAATTAACTCTGACTACTCTTGCTATTGTAATTGCTTTTAATTCAAAAGAATTGTGTTTCTCTGTTGCAATTCAGTTGCGTAACATTGCAATGATACTGATTCTGCATGAAAAAATATACTATATGAATAATCCCTATTACAAAATTCAAAGGAAACACCAGAAGACTGATGTGAGCATGAATTTATGAATGCTTGGTGAATTGTAAGTCTCAGATTAGTTCAGGAGAAGATAACATATTTATTTTTGTTGCTTTTTTATGTTTGAGCTAGTAAGCATGCTGCTACACAATTTTTCACTTACTGTTATGGTTTGTCACACAGCCAGGCACATGTTTAGATTGGATTTTGCATTTTTATTTATCCAGTCGATCCTAAGAACCTGCAATAGGCAGATGTTGTTTGATGGTGTTCAAGGTATCGTTGCACTGTGTAAGATGTTCCAGGTAAAGCTGTCTTATGCAATTGACTGTTGGTGATTTTGTCAATGCTGAGAGTGTTCAAGCGGTGCTTGTTGTTGTTGTTGTTATTATTTTAGCTGTCTGTCTTTTAATTTTTATTATGCTATTAGATGGTAGCATTAGGAGTGAAAATCAAGTCTGCAGTATTGGTTTTCAATACTATTGTACTAAATTCAACCATTTTAAACTTATGGATCCAGAAATCAAGGCTTCTTAATTTCTATTAGTCTGCAGCTTTCTGTTAGTCTGCAACCAATAACTGAATCAAAAGATAAACAGCCTTTTTTGAAAGACTGTTTTTAATCTTCTCCTGCAGTCTGCAGCAAAAACAGTGTTGCTCAATGGTCTATGAGAATCAGCTTAGCTTGTTTACCAACTCCACTTACCCTTAAGGAGGGTATCTTCTGATAGTGGAGAATATTTGTAAGAAATATGGAGCATCTTTTTTTTTTTTTTATTAGTTTGATTTATATGCCGCCCTTCTCCGGAGACTCAGGGCGGCTTACAATGCGTTCTTCTTATATCATTGGATGTTTAAACAGAAAACAAGTTTTCTGTGCTAATCGTTTCCACTCATTCTTTTAGATGGCATTTTTAGATAGCTGTATGTAAAAAGCTATAGATTACATATCTTGTTAATATGACAAATTCATCTTAGTTTTATAAATCCCCTTCCCTGCCACCAGAATAGCTCCTTCACCAGAAATACCATAATTTTTCTTGACTGCTTTTCATATTGCTCCTAAAAGGGGCTGTATTGCATGTAGCATTGAGAATGTTAAACATTGTTTTATAATAAATATGCAATAATAATTCTGAAATCAAAAGAAAGCATGGAGGAGGATGGACTTTCTGTTTGTTTATTTTTTATTTTATGTGAATTTATTATTATCAGCAACTTGTAGTAAAACGCCTTAAAATTACAAGATCCCTGAAGCAAAATATTAACATTTTCTTGTCTTAAATACTTGATAGCAATGAATATCTGAAAATCAATTTGTGGATTTGAAATTTTGGGATATTAAATAGTCTGCACTGCATACCTTGGGAACATCCATGTTGCTTTGGTCATAGACTAATATACTGTATGTTTTCTTAATTTTGTTTATTGCTGGGTAAACATTGGTATCTTTGCTTTGTTGCTGTCATAAATAAACCTTAATGGAAAGCCAGAGGATTTGGTCTGCAAATAATACACACGATACTGAGCAAGTGACATAGGTTTTTTTAAAAAAATAGTTTAATGATTCCTGGTGACAGAAATTACCAAGAAGAAGCAATTATACTAACCTGCTTTTATGTGGATTGCCACTGCAATTTACAATGAATGTTTAGCTTTAAAATTAGTTGTGTAGTGGATAAGGTGTCAGGCTAGAGATTGGGAGATGGGGAGCTCTAGTTCCAATTTAAGCCCAAAGCTATCTGGGTGACTTTGGGCCAGTCACTTTCTCTCAGCTCTGGAGGGCGGCAATGAGCAAACGACTTCCAAAAATGTTTTGCCAAGAGAATTGCAGGGACTTATCCAGGGTCTGAAAATCAGACATAATTGACCAGAAAGGAAAAAAATTAGTCCAAAATGTACATTTGAAGTATCCTTAAATTCTACTTAAAAGGGTGTTTTTCCTTCAAGACGTACTTGAAGGCATTGATACTTGACTTGATTCAAAGATCAGGAATATACAGTATAGTTTTACACTATTGGAAGCTGCATTAGCTTTTATGGAGCATATCAAAGTCAAGTGAATAAACCCAGAATTAACTTGGGCTTAGAGATGGTTACCGACAAAATGAATGCTTTAAGTTGGCTGCCCTGTGCCCCTTAATACCCTCCCAGTTTCCCAAAAGGAGCCTTGGTAGTAGAGTGGTCTAAAGCACCCTGTTATTAAGACCAGCTGCCTGCAATTACTGCAGGTTCGAATCTCGCCAGGCTCAAGGTTGACTCAGCCTTCCATCCTTTCTAAGGTAGGTAAATTGAGGACCCAGTTGTGGGGGCAATAAGATGACTTTGTATAAATATACAAAAGGATGAAGGCTATTGCTTAGCACATTGTAAGCCGTCCTGAGTCTCCGGAGAAGGGCGGCATATAAATAAAAAAAAAATTTTTAAATTTTTTTTTAAAAAATTCCTCAAAAGGAGAACAAAAATTTAATCTTACCAACTTTGGGGCTTCAAAAAGGATATTGGTAGGTATCATCTGATAATTCAGTTATACTATTTGCATTCTAGGTATATTTTTGTAGCATTATTTAATATAGCTGAGTTATATTTTTCCTTTCTTTCCTCCTATTTTAATACAATTTAAAATCCTTTGCATTCATGAAATAGATTCAGTTTCAAATTAAGTGATTCTGGTTCTGATTC
The DNA here is from genome assembly GCF_059756535.1 of Pantherophis guttatus. Lineage (NCBI taxonomy): Eukaryota > Metazoa > Chordata > Lepidosauria > Squamata > Colubridae > Pantherophis > Pantherophis guttatus. Next base: position 183,349,243 of record NC_142065.1, on the reverse strand, counting down.
TCATTTTCTGGAAGGAAGCAACTAATAGAGGTGTAAGAGAAGGTTGCATATTAGCTTCACTATTTTTTAATCTATCCAATGTCAGGTGCAGGAAATCAGGAGCCAGGATAGAGTTCAAAAGCGTTATGAGTTTATTCCATGCAACCTATACCTAATAATCTAATATACTAGCAGTGAAGGCAAATTGACACCAGATAAGAGACAGTGGGCTTCAGGGGGGGGGCTGAACTTAGATCTCATACAGGAACGTAGTAACTAAACTGATGATGTATTTGACCCCGTTCTTGTGGTCAGCTGGGATGCCTCCTACATATATTCACCTTTTTATCTAATTGTGTGATTACTATATGCCAACAGTGTAGTTATTATGTCTGTTTCCTAAATAGAAATGTGAAAGGCATCCCATTTATCACCCATTTTGATTCTGAAATTTTGAAACATTTTCTCTTTATCCAAGCTGGATGCATTGCCCTCAGCAGTCATTTCTGGACATTTTAAAGATTCTCCTATATATCTTTGGTTGTGTCCATGTAGTGATGGCTTAATAAAATTGTAAGCCATATGCTACCGTGCTGGTCCCTATGTAAGAAATCTAGATCTTGAAGAAAATTCCAGGCAGAGAGTATGATTTCTCCATAATGTGACTTCCTTCAGAGAAGGGCTCAAGAATATCTTCCGAAGTCATCCAGCTTTTTTCTATCATTTGTACAACACATGGCACATTAATTAAGTTTGGAACGATATACTATTCTTATTCAGTTTTATTTTAATATATATTCTCTTAATTGTTTTAGATCTTATTATCTTATCTTTTATACTTATTTTTCTGTTTCTCATATACATAAAAGAGTGTAACAGTTCTTCTATTTGACATTTTATTGTATCTGACCTTAGAGCTGTAATAAACTGATTTGATTTGGAGGGAATGAGGAGAATTTTGAGCAGCAAACTAATGCTGCAGCCAACAGTTTATGCTGGCCACTTTTCTACCATAAGTTGTTTCCCAAAGCAGCTTCTGTCTCAGTTGAATAAGTAAGCGAGAAAGGAAATAAATAAATAAGAACAGCAGAGAAGAAAAAGATTAAACTCTAATCTATTTGGATTAAATAGCCTATATTGCTTTTTAAAAGAAAAAAAATGGCATTGACGTTGTTTTGTTCATTCTGAATACAATAGTGATCTGTACGGATTTCCTGTCTTCAGTAAGGCTATCTAATTATTGTCCCAAAGGTGCTTTTTCAAGAAGCAACTGGACTTTCTTGTTTTTCTTTAAAGACATTTCACTTCTCATCTAAGAAGCTTCTTCAGCTCTGATTGGATGGTAGGGAACGGAAGGATTTATACTCCTTGCAGACAGCTGGTTATGAAATTAACTAAAAGGATTACAATCACCTTTACTGATAAAGTGTACAATACTAGTAACAGACAGATGTAAGCGTGCTATATGTAGGGTCCTCTAATGCAGGGGTCCCCAATCCCCGGGCCATGGCCCGGTAGGCTGCAGCCCATTCAGGACCAGACCATGCAAGTGGTGGATGACCAAGCTCCATTTGTGCAAGTGGCGCCCCCTCCCCCCACTGGGCCGCAAAGCTAGAAAGGTTGGCGAGCCCTGTTCTAATGCATCATGGGAAGGAAAGTTGATTAAATTATAAGGAATGGATTTATTTAAAACAATGTTGTAAAATTTACATACAGATCAGATTGCCTATTAAACTGAGGCCCAAAAAATAAGTGTATTATATGTATTTATGTTTTAGTGGGGCTGGCATTTATTGCTTTACTGCTATTCTTTAGATCTTTTTATGACTTTGCTAAATAAATCCAGCAATACTGATTTGCTTTTACACATATATTTTTTTAAAAAAAATAGATATGTTTTTCCATTTTTATGCCACTTCTCAAGAAGATCATGTCATATATATCAGTATTAGTAAGATAGTAAGTAGGTTTAAATCTATAAACTAAGTGAATGGTAATAATTTCTGATTTATAATTGCTTAATAGCAGCAGGAGTTCATATTGTTCTCCTCATTCTTAAATAATATTGGGAAAATATATATTCTGCCAAAGATATATGAAGTAGAAAAATCAGATTATTTTAAAACTGTGTTGAACCTTTTATCTTTCCATTTATAGCTGTCTTTATCAATGTTACATGAATTAATTTAAATATCCCTGCAATTAATTCATTGGCTGACCAAATGCTAAAGCAATGTGCACAGATGAGAGTGAACATCTATCAAATTCCTTTCTTTTTCTTATTATTCTGTCCATAAGCAAAACTGAAATATGAGAAAATATTTATATTTATAACCTATATAATATAGGCTATATTATTTGCACTAATATAACCATAGTTAAGTTAGAATCCAGTGTTTATAAACCAATTCTGGCCAAGATTTCAAAGAAATTTAGAACGTAAAAAAGTTGGATCCAAAGTTAATCATATTTATAGTTGAATCAAAGTTAATCAGAGTTAATTACCCATTAAAAGTCAATTTGATTCCAGTGATTGTACTCTAAGAATTGTTAGATCTGGATCTAATCCTATGCTTAACACAAATATAATGTGAACTGTACAAATTAGGAGAGAAGGAAATTGGTCCATCTTTATTGGGCTGGTGCCTGGAGAAGAGGATAAATTCCCTATGAAAGAGCAAGCAGTTGAGATACAAAGATGATCTTTATAATCCTCACAACCATTCTTTTTTTACTAAATGTCCTTATACTAAACACTATATCAAATTAAAAATTTTTTGCAGGCTTCCTGTTACTTGATTCTAAGAAGATTCAATTGAACGGTTTGGGTAATTCCACATCAGTAGAAGTTAGATCAATGAGGTTTTCATTTTATTCAAATTGGTTTTCAAATCAACAGCATCTGAACATAAATCCTTGAGTATCCCTTGTCAATTTCACAATAAGAATATGCTTGTTTATGAATTACATTGCATGCTGTGAAGCTTTTTTGTTATGGACATTTTGTGAATTAGACTGTGATACAATTGATTTGCTGAAGTCATTAGAGGCAAAAAAACATTAAGAACATTTATGGGTTTGCTGAGAAACTGTTTCCTGTTAATCTAGGCACTTTTATTCAAAACATGCTTACAAATAAAACGCTTTTGTTTCTTGCATAGAAAATCAAGCAATACTTAGTCATATTGATGCCTCTGAAAAATAATGCTTAATCCCATAAATTGACTCTGGCCTTTAAAATTCTGCTAAAACAAAATGAGAGAGAAAAATTAAATGCTCCATTCTCCATTTCCTGCAGGGTTTTAATGGATTACTAAATAAATGCTTTTTTTCTTCTTCTTTTGGTCAGAAATTAATGGAATTTTGGCCCTTTCCCATTTAAAGTGGGAATGTAGCTGTGGGATAGTGACATACAGCTTTTTATAGCTAAATAATGAAACTCCAATACATTTTCTTCCTTTATGAAGTTAGAATTTGTAACAGTTCCTTCAGGCCATAGTAATTTCAAACTTCTAATAGCATCCAAATAAGATCTCACGACTTTTTTTGTACAGCTAAAAATCCATCTCAAGTACCAAATGTATTACATGCAAAATCATTTTAAGAAGCAACAATTTGTTCAAAAGAACTCACCGTTCTTGAAAAAATATTAATGACATGCTCATTAAGCATAAGGTCCAATTAATGCATGGATAAAGCTGGCTTGTATAGTTCCTTTTTGGAAGGGAAAATCTTCCAAAGGCAAGGCAAGTTAAATTATTTTGACACCTGAAACACAAAATCCATTGACATCTCTTTTCCCCAACCACAGTAAAAATACAGCAATAATTAATTAACAAATTGTTCTTTCATGTCACTAAAAATCTCTTGCTTGAGGTAATCACTACAGCCTAATACTTGATATCCAATGCACGCATGTGTCTTTGTCAGGGCCTGAAATTTCATAAAAGCAACATTTTGTTTTAACTAGAGAAACATATGGCAGTGACAACTTGAGCTTGTTATATGCAGAGATTTTACCCTAAAGATAAGTCTTTAGGGTAAATTAACAAGACTGTGTTGAAAGAGCAAATTGCGATACATGTTCAAGATATTGTTGCTGAAATGGTTTTAAAGGACAGTTTCCGCCTAGGTAGTATTTTTAAGATACGTCTGTTGTTTTGAAAAAGAAAACAAAGAATGTAAAATCTCAGGCAGAATCTGCTTGTTAATTCATGAGATGTACAATCATTCTTTATATCAGTTGAATGCCTTTGGGTTTATGGAAAGAAAACTCATCCACTCTGATTATGACTTTAGCAATGTCGTATTGATTATGCTCTGCAAAAGCAATTTTGCCCTTTTCCTAACGGAGGGCAGAACTGTGGCTCAGCTGAATCAGTTTAAAAGCCATTTTGGAAAAAGGGATTTTTCTTAATGGAGTTTTCTTTTTACAGTATGCATATGGGATTTCCACTGTTTTTAACTCAATGATGCATTAAAAAGAGGAAATATCAGTTGATGGGACTAGGTCATGTTAAAACATCTGTTGCTAGGAGAGCTACAAGATGAAGGGGCCCAGCTGGAATAAATATATTAATAAGAGATTGAAGATAGCTGAAAGAAGGAAGTTGGGATAGGACACTAAAAATGGATGAGGTACTTACAAGTGAATTTGTGGAAAGCATTTATGAGGCCATAAATTACTCCTTGGGCTGTTACTGAGAGTGGTTTTTTTTGGGTGGTTATAATACAGGGAGGTTGTTTGGAAGCTCTTGTATTGATTTAATTTGGTCTCTTAAATTTGTTATTGTTTTGTCACTTTTTTCACTATTGATTTGAAATTGGGGCACTTTCAGAATAATGCAAAATAATTAGGGATATGCACTCCCTGCCCCACTTTTTCCTATATACCATAACGCCTTTATGTTTTTTTCTTCATGGCAGATAGTGCTGCCATTTGAAACAGAGGGTGGTGGAGTTTCCTGTAGTTGCCAGGCAACAGGAAGAGATATGGACCAAACACCCTTTTGTCTTAACCAGTAAAATGTCCCAGTCTGCCTGTCTGCAATTGCAAGACTAAGATGAAAACTCCAGAAGAATTTGCCTAGGAACTTTACAGAAAATCTGTATTATGTGTTTGATGAGCTACTTGAATGTAATGTTCTTACCAGATGTAAGGCTGCTTATTTCTGAAAATTGACATTCAGTGTTCAGTGTAGAGTTAAATGAAATCCTATTCAGATCTATGATGTCTAAGTTTTCCCCATAATTTGGAGCCTGATTTTATATTGAAAGACATTTTGTAGTGATTAAGGAAGAATTTGAAATTGGCTGTATTGTGTAGTCATTTCTTTAATTATTTCAAAACGAAGAAGCAGAATGATTATTGAAATGAAATGATTATTGCAAAGCCCAATAAATTCTTTTGAGGAGGTAAATTCTATTTCAAGAGTCAGAAATATTTTACATAATTAATCTTAATTCTCTTCATGCTCTCTTTCAGGCACATTTATTTTTAGTCAGTTAGTTCCCAGATAAAAGAAGTTCCTTTTTGGCTCAAATAAATAAAATAGCAGTTTGGCTGCCTGAGTTCCCACAATATGAGCAAATGATCTTATTTCAGGGATAGCTAAAGCTTTTTCATCATAGAATGATCGTTGATTTATCAGAAGCAGCAGCTGCAGACCTCATGGGAAAGTTCACAGCTGTCTGCAGCTGCTAGAGTAAATTGCTCTCCTAAGGATCCAATACAGCTTTTTGAAAAGAATAGAAAGAAGTAAGGAAATAATATTAACTATGAATATAGCATGGAAGAGTCTGGTGGATTACTGTTCTTTCTCATTGAAGGAGATCTCTGTGTAACCACAGTTCTGATTCGGTTCTTACATTTTACCTTTCCAACCTTGCTATACTCCAATTATTACTTATTCTTCTGATATAACAGCCTCCAGATCTACAACCTACATCAGGGGTGTCAAACTCATGGCTCGCGGGCCAGATGCATCACACATTGGCCACACCCACCCCATTTTAACGAAGGGGGGAAAGTCGCGATACATCACATGACAACAACATGAGGATGCAAGTTTGACATTCCTGATCTACATGGATCAAAGTAATTAATTTGATAACCTTGTGCATCAGACATGCTCTTTTCCCTTATCACTGACTGTTGCTCAGGGATAGGTTCTACTTACCTTTACTACCGGTTCTCAATGGGAGCACACGTGCGCTTCTGCACATGCACAGATTGTCAATGATGACATCCGGACGGGTGGGCGGAGCCTTGTGCCGCTTTTACTACCAGTTCGCAAGAACCAGACTGAACCGGGAGCAACCCACCACTGCTGTTGCTCATATGAATAAGAATGCAGGACTGGATACCGGTACTTAGCCTTGATTTCATTGGCTTTTCCAGAATTATTTCAATCTTCTCTTACTATCCAGCTGTGCTAGCTTCATCTTCCATTACATGATTCCTTAGATGAAATCTTCTATTTCAGACTAAATTCACACTCAACACATCATATCATTCTCTATACTTCATAGTCTTAAATCTAGATAATCTAGAAAAATCAATCTGCAACATTCATTCTTTCCAGACAGCATGACCAATGACAGCTTTATTCATTATTATTACTATTATCATGGTGAAGACATTATTATTATTCATTATTATGCTATTTTTAATTTAATAAGTGTCTGAGTTTGATTACCTCCTGTTTTACCTCTTCATTGGCCCAAGGAAGTCTTTATCTTGACTGTTCATACTTAATACAGGTAGTGCTTCACTTACAACAGTTCATTTAGTGACCATTCAAAATTACAATGGCACTGAAAAATGTGACTTATGACCAATTTTCACACTTATGACTGTTGCAGCATCCCCATAGTCATGTGATCAACATTCAGAGCCCATTGATCTTAATGAGTCAGGACTAGTATGTCCAAACAACAATTAGGATCAAAAAGAATGATCAGAGAAAGCAAACAACAACAGAAACAAAAGGCACTCGACTTTTATTAAAGAAAGAAGATTTGTTTTATACATGTCCTGCCAGAGGGAAGTTTGGGTAAAAGCTGTCCAGTCCTTTACTGGAAAGCTTTGCTGAAAGATTCAACATTGGACATTGGTCAACAATTCGCACATTACAATTGGAAATGTAGTAAGTGATATTCATGTTGTACTAAACTAAATGAAATTCTGCCCATACTGGCAATTTATCACATTTATTTTCAATTGAAGGAAAGTGTTAATTTTATTCCTGGAAATTGCTTTTCTTCATTTAAAGCTGGACAAATATTTTTTTTAATCTATTCCTGAATGTCTTATTCCATGACCTGGTTTTTGTTTTTCAATCCTTGCTATCTAAATAAAGTTTCTGCAATTCAAATGCATTTTAAATAGTTGCATTTCTGGAAGTGTATTTTACATGGTGAAGACATGTATGTTTAATAAAAATATAATTTGTTAGGGTAATAGTTAATAGCTGGAAAATCTTCAACAAATTTTTATGAAGCTCATACCTAGGTGGACAGTGGACATATAGAAAAAAGAAGGTAATATTTTCAAGGTATCTGTAACAAATATTTTATCACGGCCCATCCTAATGGGCTGCAATGTTTTTGCTATGCCTCCTGCACGCTGATTTCCTGAAACAGATGGGTTGCTCAGAAATATGTACTTTGGAAATGTAATGAGAATTATAGAATTAAAGAGATCCTCTTTATCTGTAGCCTTAATGTTTCATTAATCAGCTCAAAAATAGGACATTATGTCTCCAACTGTGATGTTCATTTCTTTCTTATCCCATCATATCTTCATTAACCTTGTAATTCAAGTGCAGTACTTTTATAGCAAGTAAAAAAAATCTTATGTGAAAATGATAAACTATTCCTGGCTAGAAAGTGGTATTTAAATGTTCAGTGGGCGACTGCTTTCAAAAAAGGAATTTTAGAGTTGGGAAATAACTTTACCATTGTAATGGAGCCATTGATATCATCTCTCCTGCCACTAAGAGTAGTAAGTAGCATAAGGAACAGTGGAACAAACATTTTAAAAATGAGCAGTATAATATTACTTAATTTAAAATGAAATAAGCTTTGACACTTTCAAAACAGCAAGTGACTCTAAGGGATGTAGGCAATTGTAGATTAAAGATGGAAGACTGTGAAGGGGAGTGGGCGAGAGAAGTCTACTACTCTGTCGATCCTAACAGATTCATCATCCTCTAACAGCTAAGTTCCTGGTCCCAATTTTACTTACATGTATCCTGTATACACCTTTCTTTCTCTCTAGATGACAAAATGTCAACACAAAAAAATAAGTAGAAGAAGAACGTGTCTATATAAATCAAACACATTTGGCTGTTACTTTATCTATATCTTAGTAACAGGTTCATTGTAGAGTGACCTCTTAGCAAATGGGGTTTTTTGTAGATGAACATAATTTCTGCTAGCCAACTTAGCAAAATCCATACTTTCACACATAACTATGAGTACTTCAAAACCACTTTTTCTAAATAATTTCTCATCAAAATCGTCGTTCATTCTAACATTATTGTGTCTGACGCTATAAGAGCAAATAAAAAAGAGCAACAAAGAAGTCAAAAAATTTATGTGTCTTGTATTGATATTCAAAATTTTAGGATTAAAATTTTGGAACTAATTGTAGGATTAATTATCTGGTAATGTACAATGCTTGGCATCTCCTTCTGGTGAATGAATACATTTCTGGTTCCATTAATATTTAATTTCAAAGTTTTCCATTATACTGACATCCAGTGATTTGGCATGCTACTTGACATTCTTTTTAATCATATATGGCATGTCAGAAAAGCATTGTTATTACCATTCCCCTGTGTCTTAAAGTCTTAGCAAATTTATTTACCCTAGAAAATATTCTGCATAATTTAAATTATGTCCAGGGAGTTTTTATTATTTAGTCATGTCATCATTGTAAATGGATTGGCTTTTATATTTTTGAAGTCATATTCATTTAAATGTGATTCAAAGTCACTAAACATAACAGAAGAAAGTACAAAAAGGAAAATACCCCCATGAAAAACTCTCCTAAATGCTTAATCTATGAGTAGTGCCACTCCTCTTCTTATATGTGACCCAAACAGTATGTTGAAATGGCAAACTACGCCAGTAGTCCCTGTCTAATATTTTTTTTTAAAATTTGATTTCTATGCCGCCCTTCTCCGGGGACTCAGGGCGGCTTACAATGCGTTAAGCAATAGCCTTCATACTTTTGTATATTTATACAAAGTCAGCTTATTGCCCCCACAAACTGGATCCTCAATTTACCTACCTTAGAAAGGATGGAAGGCTGAGTCAACCTTGAGCCTGGTGAGATTCGAAGTTACAGTAATTGCAGACAGCTGGTGTTAATCACAATGCTATCAGTCTGCTGAGCCACCAGGCCCTTATTGAATATTGAATAAATGTTGCCAGTCCACATGGTTAATTATTTCTAAAAGCTGTACATTTATTTTTATCACCTTTATTTATTTCAGTGTATATGAATCCATTGATCACTGCATAATCCAATGAATGGATTCAGAAAGTTCAAAAAGAATTGGCTCAAACCTCAACGTAGGGACTTTAAAAAGATCCTTCATACTCAATAATTAATTGGTTTGGAAAACTGTTTCCAATTCATGTAAGAAGAATCTCATTAGATTCACCAAACTATTTCTTATTTCTCCCAGCAAATGGCAAGCAAGTGTTCCAAGACTACAATATGAGGATATTGTAACTGAGTATGGAAAGAACTCCAGCAGAGTGCAGGAACACTGTTGTCCTTTTCCCCTTTGTGCAATATGCACACCAGGACATTTTAGGCAAGAAAAGGGTGGGGTTTTTTTTTAAAGGGAGGTGAGTTCTAAGGGATTTCCCTCCCCTAAACGTGTATATTTTTCATCTCCATTGTTGTCACATCATAAAGGAATATTCTTGCTCTGATTGTGTTTATTTCAGTTCTACTAGCCAATTATATATTTTCAGGATCCAATCTGGGTCAGACACCTGTCCTCTGGTCCCGGTGACCGATCCAGATTAGATCCTGCAACATTATCCCGGGACACGTATATTCGCTTTTATTCATGTATATTTTCAGTAGATTAAATCCTAAACTTGTTTTATGCAAATGGAAAGGCACTTCCATCCATGGAGATTTTTTTGATTTGATGCAATATTAACTAGATGGAAGAAGGGAGAGTGGCTTTTTCAATTCTCTTCTTGCAGTCTTCTCCCACTGTTTTGGAAAGCCCACGAACAGATTTTTAGAGCAGGTGAAGAGGAAAATCAACATTTGTTGGCAGGAATTTCCCTGAAATTTTCCTTATGAGACAGGAGAATCTTCTGAACACATCTGTGTCTTGAATCCCCTGTTGAATTAATTGATTTTCCCAATTCTAAACTCAGATTCTTTTCATTTTTCATCAAAAAAGAATTCTCATAAATAATATGAAAGAATATTGTATACAATAGCTCCAGAATAACTTATTAATTTATTCTGTGAGTTACATTTGAGTGCAAAATTCTACATTACTTAAATGTTATTTGATACTTGTACAAATTAATGAACAAACTAGCCTTGAGCAGTAAATGTTTTTCAAATATCTATAAGATGTATGTGCTATTTCCTTTTACTATCCACTTGGGAGAACAAGTGCTATAATAAGCAGAAGTAGAACTAAGTTGTATCTTGGAAGAATTAGAAATTCATTGAATGAATTCACTGCTCTTATAATCGTCATGGAGCTGGTATTTAAGAAATGTGTCAAACATAATTGCTGCATGGACCCTATTCATCAGAAGATTATCTCAACTCTGCAGGGTTAGTTGTCTCGGATGTTTAGAAAGTTGTTATAAATAAATGAACATGAAAAGTTGAAGATTGTTTCTTTCTGATTTATTACAAATGTAAGTGTGTAATGTAAATCTACATCATTGGCTAAGGTGAAAACTTGCAATTTTGGATGAGTTCCTGTGAGACTCCTCATTCCAGCCAAAGGGCCATCTGATCTAATGTTCTCTCTCCAGCAGTGACCTGTCAAATGCCCTGAGAAACTCTCAAATAAAGGAGGATGGCAAACAGGCACTCTCTGTTTGTCTGCACATTTGGCAGCTCTAAATTAGCCTCAGGCAAGAGGAGAATGAAACAGAAGGCCCAGGAGTCATTAGATCCAACTGTTTTCAGACTAGAAATGTAAAAGAATTTCATTATTATATTCATATTTTGATCATTTGTCAGCTTCATATTTTCTGGAGCAATATAAATCAAACGTAACTTGTATTTACCCCACTCAGAATTTTGTAATGCAATCTTCCTAACAACAAAAAGTGCATTAAAATGAAAGATTCAAATGCAAATATATTGAATATTGTCAATATTCTATGTGAAGTATGTATGTTCAAAATGCACATTATATCATAGAGAAATTCTTAATAAAATGTACATAGTGGAAGAAGCAAAAATAACAATAACAACATTGACTATATAACATATTTCAATTACAGTACTGTAGTTCAAACTAACTTCAACATCTTTTCAGTACTGTCATCCTTGAACAACTGTATTAAAACACAGATATCAAAGGAATACTTAAACCTTTAATCTTGTATTTTGAGCTAGGGCGATGTATGGAAGATGTTTATGCAATCTTTTGCATCTCCAGAAATGTTTACTGAAGAGAATTCTCATTGCTGCCATAGAACAAAGTAAATCTCCTGTCATTGCAAAGATTTATCTACATTCTTAACTAAAATCTCACTTGAAACGCTTGCTTTTTCATTTAAAACACAAATACTTTATCTCCAAATCCATTTCAAAACAGAGAACAGCAAACATACGGTATGTTTTCACATTCTGATGATTCCAATTGAATTTTCTTCATGTCTTGTCTTTTTGTACAAACTTAGACCTCATAATGATTATTCCAGATGTTTTCTTTTTACATTCAGTCACTTGGCATAAAAATATGAGGCTAGCAGATACTTTTCATCTGTACATCTGGGGTTGTGAGTTTTTTTTTTTAAAAAGAATGGTATCAACTTACTGCCCTTTTAGTAATAATTATTTCCTTTGAGGAATAGGGAGCATCATAGTACAGATATCCGTGATTTTTTCCCATCCGTTCTCACCCTACTTAGATTGCTTTGAAAGGAGGAGGAGAAAGAAGTTCAGATCTGTACATGAGAGGAGTGTCCTTGTGATACTATTCATTCTCTGTTCTGACAGAGAAGGCATTGTCTGTTCAGTGTAATAGGCTTGGCAGCCAAATTAGGTAGTGATCTGTTGCTGTGCATATAGACTCAGAAAGTATCAGAGCAGGCAAGAATCTGATAATTCCAAGAATTGGATCAACTAGAAATGACTTTTTAACATGTTGCTACATATGTAGGAGGCAGAGTTGGGGGGCGCATTGCTTCTGTGTTGGAGTCTGGGCTACACGAAGAAGAGTTTTAGACTGAAGGTAATCTTTTCTAGGTTTGCATGTTGCTTGCTTGAAGCCACTAAAGATTGAGCATTGTGAGACTAACTTGATTCTTTGGGATTCTGAGAATCATTTATGATTGGAATGCATGCCTCTCCACTGTGCCCATATTGACTGAATTAACAATTAAATGAGGAAAGTATGTGAAAAAGAAAAGACTAACCAGATTCCTATATCTGTAGCATTATCCCAAATAGGTTATGTTTATATGGGTTTGAAGATTTTGTTAATTGAAATGCATTCATGTAGAACCAGCCTGCAGGATTACAGGCTTTTCTTTCTTTTTGATGTCTTTTGTAGTAGATGCTATACTGAATGATGTAGTAAAATATTATTTCTATAACATAGAGTAAAACTGGGAGAAGAGGGAAGCGTTATTCAGTATTAGGTTGTGCTGGTTAATGACAGCAATAAAGTAATTTTCTGAATATTAGGAAACAATATTTCTTAAGAAATTGACTATTAATACTTCACAAACTTTTTACTTAAGATTTGTTTTCCATTTCTCTTACAATTATTCCTTGTTAATGTCTCTCTTTGTTTCCTTAAAAGATTTAGTTTTTTTTAAAAAAACAAAAACATCCCAGTTTGAGAGCCTGCATGTCTTTCAGCTATTTTTAATTTCAGCTGTGACCCACAATCATTCATGTATTATTGAGAAATGCCTAATATTTGTGGATGGCGGTTGAATATTTGTTTAATTACTTAACTTTTTCAAGTTTGAGGAGGAAGTGTAAGTGGCCAGGAATCTGACTTCCAATACTTGAAAGGTGAGCTGAGACTAGAAAACTATCTGCATGGCATCCGGTTGAATGCCTGCAGCCCTTCGTTCTGGAGAACCTTCACATGCTGTTTGTGGATCTGCTAACAGTTCTGCTCTCAAGGGGCTCAGAGTTTCTTTGGGCCTCTGTTGTATCTTAATCCACAGGGAACAACTGCTCTAAGTAGCAAAACACGCTAGGTTATATGTGAGGCACTGGAAACGTGCTGCTGCTTGACAACAGCAGTCCTTGCCTGTCTCTTTCGAAAATGACCTGACCAGCTGTATTTAGCTGTCAAGAGTAGGAAACCAATAATTACACTTTTACTTAAAAGAAGGAATCATTTCGTTACCAACTGCTTTGAGCTTACCATTTTTAACAGAAGACATTTAGGATCTCTTCCCTGTTATATTTTTAGGTGGATTGTTAGATAAAGATTTTTTTTTAAAAAAAAAAAAACTTCCTCTAGTCAACTCTAATTGCTGGTGAGAAGAATCAAGAAAGAATGTTCCATTTAGGATTTATGGCTGGGGGGGGGAGGAGGAGGAAGAAAAGGAATGAGAGTGAAAGAAAAACCTTTCTTGGCAGTGCTGGGCTGCTTTAATTGGCAGTGCAGGCTTCAAATGTGATGGAAAGTAGCTTACCCTCCACAGGGGGAGAAAAAGAGATAGAGAGAAAAAGCTTCTAAATACAGGAGTATGAAAATGGGAAATTTCTAGTTTAGGTGTTTCCATTTAAGGGGAAAAAAAATAAGGAAGGGAGAAAGTGACAGGAGGAAGGAACAAAGAAGATTTTGCCGGGTGGCAGGATTGGTTCATGGTTCAGAGACCTGCTTGCACAGATGTCCTCCTGTTGATTTATCAGGTTCCAGCAATCAGCAATGCAAATGGGGAAAAGGCTAGGGGGAAATCTTTGCACAGCCCCTTTGCAAAATTATGAATGTGGAAAACAGATGCTGAAAATACACTTAATACAAACTTTGCCTGGGTAGAGAGTTAAGAATAGCTGAAGCTTCCTACTAAGTCTGTAGGCAGTAGCAAATTCATTAATTAAATAATATATGGAATGGGCCATAGTTGGATTTGTAGGTAGATGAAACTGCTTTGTACCACATCAGATTTCTTTGTTCATCAAAGCAAAAGTTGACTAGATGTACACATCGTGTATATGTGTGTATGTGTGTGTGTGTATGTGTATACACCCACACACACAATGATCTCTGTCATAGAATTATTTCCTAATGATTTTGGCAATACTAAAAGTCTAAAGGAGTTTAACTTAAAGGATTTTTTGCCCTAGCCAATTAAATAGTTTTGTAATCTATGGCCGCATACATTTTAAGTAATATATTGTTGGATAGACTAATGGTCACTTTATGACATTCTGACATAATGTTAAACCAGAATGTTTAACTACTGCTGGTGGAATAAATTATAAAGTGGTTTGTTTCCCTCATTTTAACTAAATTACAATCTGTCTTCACTGTGTCAAAAGCTGGATGGGTAAAATAATTGGAAACAGTATGTGGATTTGTGCTTGAACTTCTGTTATGTGAAGAAATATCTGGAACAGAAGATTTGCTATCTTCTGTTCCAGATATTTCTTCACATAACAGAAGTTCAAATTTAATGCTAAGCTTTTCTGCAAACTCAAGCAATGATAGCAATAATTAAAATGTCTCTTATATATAAAGTAAGGGGAAAAAACTACTTCTGGAATTAGAAATATTTTTCAATGTTTTTTCTTTGCCCCATGAAATTAGCCCATGAAGTTTTGACTGAATTAAATTCAGTCCTTTGGTCATTAAAAAAATAGAAAGCCATCTGGCCCGTGTATAAAATAGAATACATATTGCTTCTAAGGTCTGTGTTTTGTCTAATCTTACTTTTGTGTTAAAGAAAGACTCACTGTTTTCTATAAAAGAAAACCACTGACATTTAATCGTTTTTTTCTTTCATATGTTTATAAGATTGGGAGGGAAGTGGTCAAAAGATCTATGTCTGTATAAACTGAGAACATTTGGACACACGCCCCAGTTATGTCTTTCATGAATAGTTACAGAACATATATCTGATTTCCAGATTACAAACCACTCCTCTCTTTCTGCTTTTAACAGTAGTCTTCCTGACCCAGACAGGGAAATTTTAATAATGGTTAAGCTACATTATTTTCAGAGAACATCTGTACGTAAAGATTTAATATTAAAAATAATCATGTAAATTTCTCCAATGTAATTTCTGGAACATTTCTGTAAATGTTCCAGAAATAGTCAAACTGTCTAATTAGTCATTCACATAGATTTATTTTTCTGATTATTAAAATACCCGGGCTGGAATTTAGCATGCAAATAGGACTAGAAAAGTTCATTGAAATTAATTAGCTCCTGCAGGGAGCTACATTATATGGGCCAAAGGAACAATATATTTTATAAAGTTTATAACAGTTTGACTAAGAATGTCCTCAAATATAGTATTATCTGATTAAACAGGTTTAAAATGTAGCTTGGAAAAATACATTTTGCCAACTGGCTCAGTGTTTCTGAAACTCAGCAAGTTTAAGATTTGTGGACTTATTCCCCAGGGGGGGAGGCTCCACAGATTGTAAAGTTGCTGAGATTGGAAAACCCTGAGCTAGATGACAGCTTGGCTGATTTCAAAATGCAAAGTAAAGTCAAAACTGGTTAGTATCTGTATGGAAGTCCACCAAGAAATTTCAGCCTGGCCCAGGAAGCCCAGAAAGGTATTGGCAAGCCATTTCATAAGATTGCCAAGAAAATGCCATGTCCATGAAGTTTCTCTTTATGCAAGAAATAGGAAGCTTCCATGCCCTTCTTGCAACTATCATTGAGGAAGAAAGGTAATTTTTATGAGATCTTTTTTAAGATTAAGAATAAAATAACTGAAGGAAGGTTAAAGCAGATATGGGCAAAACATTATCAATTCATTTTCAGTTGCCAGAGAATATTAAGAACGTGTATCTGAGTGGCAGAAAATGGAGGAAAATAGGTGTATTATGCTTTAAATATGTTCTATGTTCCATAACTCTCTCCAATGCCCCTGAAATGGAGACATGTGAGAAAGTCCAGCATCAGATCTTCCAGGGATGCCCTTATGCTTACATTCTGTCTTCTTGGTTATAGCTCTTGACTATGAAAAGATCAATGTAACAAAATAGGCCCCAGTCAAAAAGAAAGGATTCCTGGCTTAAAGAAAAGAGTTAGTTGGTCAGCCAAAGGCTAACACTACAGCTTCCCATTCACTAATTCTCCTTGGCAATGTCATCACTCCAAACACCATTTGCATTTAAGCAGCAAATGCTGTGTTGGGTTCAGAATCTATGTTCTTCCAGAAGAAAGTACCCTTTCAGTTCATAGAAGGCATCCAATCCAGCAGAGAGTTCTGATGCCGAATAGAGAAGTATTTCTAATCACCATCAGTTCTACTACAAAACATGATTTGTACGGTTGAGGTATTCTGGAGCAGAATCGAAAGGAGGAAGGAGGATGGACCAACATTTTCTCCTCCCATTTGCCTTCAGCAGGAACAGCTCTATTCAATATCTCTTCACTCTGGTGGAACTGAAATAGTGGGCCCAAGAGACTTTCTGTGAAATCTGTATTTGCCATGATAACATGTAGAGGTAACTTGAACTTCTATTGAAATAACCAGTTTTTTTCTTCACTATAGGCTACTTAATGACTCTAACATTATTTTAAGTTAGGAAGAATGGGAGGTTATTCATCTCAAGCCTGTGCTTTTTTTTTTCTTTTCTTTTCAGGGTACGCAGTGCTTACTCACTGAAGCTGTATGACAACTCTGTAAGGTAAGCAAGCATTTTGTGTTATTCAGTTCAGTCAAGGAGGTTCAAAACTGCTGCCATGTTTCCCAGTTTAGCACTGGGTTTTGCTTTCTATTTTGCCACAGCTCTTGCCTTTTCCCAGGAATGTCTGAATGCAACTTTATACTGGGTCATCTATATCAATAATAGTCACCTACATTATTTCAGTGGACATCTATATATAGCTCAAACAGTAGCTTCCATACACAGTTTCTTGCAGATCCTGTTGTAACTAAGTGATAAATTCTAATGGAAAAGTCATTCCCTTGGATTCACTGAACTGTGTGAAGCCAGTAAGATTACAGAATGCTCAAGCAATTAGAGTCAAATGAAATACAATGCATTTACACACGTCTCTGTCCATTTTGTAATTATCTACACGTTTTTAAAATATTTTTTATTAAATTGAATAAGAATGGGTCGAGAAAAGCACTGAAGTTTTCTGTTGAACATTACATATAACAGAATTCTATAAACCTGTAATCTGCCTCTCATAAAAAATAGATGACAGGAGAAAACCTCCTATGTATCTATAATCATATTTTTAGAAAACGGTATAATTTAAAAGTTGAATTATTTTTCCTTTCAGAAAAATGCAGTGCCAATGTTACATTTAATAATATCACAAGGTAAATATGCTTTGGTTTTATATAGTGCTGGGAAGAATAAGACATCCTGTGCTACTCCAGGTGTGTGCAATACGATCCCTTGACACTTCAGAATCACATAGCATCTCCTTATAGTCCTTAACATCAGAAACCACCAACTGCAGGATCAGTTAATTGCCTGATGAAAAGCAGTCTGTTCCTCAAAAGGAGTAGAATAAATCACAACCTCAAATCAGTCAGCATTGGAAAAAAAAATTTTTTTGAAGGTTGTGGTATGTTGCTGAGACAACATTTTTTCATAAGTCAATGTCAACCAGCTTCTTTTCCATTGATCTGTCCAAGGTGCTGAATTTCCCTGTTGTCTTATGCCCTGCACCACCATGGCATTGCATGGATCCACAATCAAACCAATTCTATACAATGTACTTCTTTTTAAGTGTCAGATCACTTTCCAATTTTCTTTTATTTTATGAAAGGCTTACCTGACTTTTTATATGGTAAACAGAAAAAGTATTAATACAATTTCAATGAAAATATTCATTCATTCATTCATTCATTCATTCATTTATTTAAAAGGCGCATATGGTTGGCCATGTTGTAGATTCTAGATGGCTCACAGCAATAATAATCCAAACACATTAAAACTGCATGTTTGAATCTGCATTCCACCAAGCCATACATTCCTTGGGCTCCAAATTCACCCTATCTCAATGCCTGGGGGGAAAGCCAGCCCTTTATTGATTTGGATGACTAAATGGGTGGGAGCCTGGAGGATCCTGGAGGAAGATTTCCAAAGAAATTTTGCCATAATAGTAAAGTGTGGATGTAGCCTTTGTTTGTAATTGGGTATCTTCCATTACACTTTTGTCCACATAAATATGTGATCAAGCATACATTACTATTTCGCACTAGCCCTTGATTCTATACCGGGGAGAAAATTTGTGCAATAAAATTATTTTTAAAAGTTTAGAAAGTGAGGTAGATGATGGATGGATGGATGGATGGATGGATGGATGGATGGACGGACAGATGGACGGACAGACAGACAGACAGACAGACAGACAATCATGCACATATACTCTTCCGTTATTAATTGAGTTGCTGTCCAGAATGCTATCATGTAGTTTATGGTCTTCCATAATCTCTGAGATTAAATAAATTCTTAAGTGCAGGAGAAATGTAGGAAAAAAAAGACAAAACAGCAATGAAAAAAAAATAGATGGTTACAAAAGGAAAGTTGTGACATTTTGCTGCTCAGTAAAACAGCATGAATTAAGCAGATGAAACCCCTCATCTTAAAGTACTATCCTTCATAAGATTATTAAATAAAATCAAGCATCTATTAGCATTCCTAATGCAAACAAAAGAAAAAGACATAATTAGTACAACTAAATAATTAATTCCTCTAGTAATTTTTTTAATCAAAGTAAAAGTAGACAGTAAAAGTCCCATATCATTAATGGAAAATGTAATATCTAGACGTAAATAGAAACTGCACCTACATTTCTCTCGTTCTTTTGTAATCACTAATAAAATGATTCATGGTTCTAAAAGTTTAGATTTTCAATTTGTGACTTTAATGTTATGTATGATTTAAAATACCAGCAACTTTTCTATTTCTTGACTTTAGTGTATCCAAAAAATATGAAGGACTTACTACAAAGGAGCTTGTAATGTGACATATGCTATATAACATTATAAAGAATGGCTTCACATCTGTTTGTGATTATTTTGCTGCTGCTTTCCCCGCCTCCACATTTCCTGCTTTCTTATATCTTTTTATGACATACTAGGTCTTGTAAATATTTTCATTCAATTTCTTGTGTCTCACACTCATATCTCCAATACAGATCTTATTTATTTATTTATTTATTGGTTCGATTTATATGCCGCCCTTTTCCAGAGATTCAGGGCGGCTTACAATGCGTTAAGCAATAGCCTTCATACTTTTGTATATACCTGCTTAGTAGGGCTTTCGGCCCCCCGTAAGCGGTGTTCTTTTTTATACAAAGTCAGCTTATTGCCCCCACAATATGGGTCCTCTTTTTACCTACCTCGAAAGGATGGAAGGCTGAGTCAACCTTGAGCCTGGTGAGATTCGAACTTGCAGTAATTACAGGCAGCTGGTACTACTTAACAGCACTTTAGTCTGCTGCGCCACCAAGGCTCTTTAACTGATTAAACAGAAAAAAAGACAAAATACTGTTGTGAAAGCTAGGGCTGCACAAATTGTTTCACAGAGATAGTTGGGAAAGCATTGGATCTCTTTGTTTATCATTACTGTAATGATATATTTTTCTTGGGTGCTGTTCCTTGTGATCTCCACATGGATGTGAATGCAGAGCTACTTCACTGCAAAAGATATATCCAGCCTTAATGAAAATTAATAGTTGAGTGTCTGATTCCATAGCAGCATATTTTTTTCTATCTCATTTCTGTGCATTCTTTTAGAAGACAATGTTTGTTTATTTATTCATTTATTGAATTTATATTGCCGCCTGTTCGCCTATTCAATATGTTAAATATCATAATCCTTTTTTCAGACTAGATTACTCTGATATGGTGTTCCAGATTTGCCAGATTTGTGATATGATTAATCTAGAACTGTAATCAAAGATAAATCTCACCACCAGGGCAAATGTTTCTTCCATAGTTGGAGCTCCAGAGAAACACACAGGAAAACAAATTAAAAGTTTAGAAAAGAGCCAGTACCATGTTTCACATAGTGTTAAAGAGCCTTCTCTTGCCATATCTTTTGCACCCCCTTCCTGACCACCATCCATCCTCTGTCTTTCTGCTTAAGTGTTTATTGGAGATTAAACTTGCCATCAAGAATGCGTACCTTCCTATTGTATCCCCTGTTAGGACATGACCTTCAGTGGGTTTTATCTCTTTATCCATATTGGGTGGGCAGTATGATACTCAAATTCCAAGTCATTAAGAGTTCAGTATGTAATAAACACCACCTTGAAATGTACTTTGAAGCAAACTGGTAACTAGGGTAGCTCCCATAACAAAGATGTTATATGGCAATGCCATGATTGTCCAATAAGTACATAGGTATCTGCTTTTAGGACAGCTACAATGGTCTTCTAGGCTATCGCAATGTAGGATGAATTGCATATTCCTGGTGCAATTGAACAAATGAAAGAAGGACTATCTTCAGCATGTCCTGTTCTAGATAATGCCATAACTGAATCTAGGAAAGACTCTCCTGGCCTTGATCTCCACCTATTTCTCCAACAGAAGTAGTATAAGCATGCATTTTATTCTGGGGAATAAAATACCAGAGGGAGTAAATATTTAGCCTTCCTTGTGTAATGATCTCTACAGTTTAGAATCCATGTATTTATCTTATAACAGGAGGCTTCAAATATTTATTTATTTATTTATTTGTGGGTTTATCCTGCATTTATTATTTTTAAAAAATAATTCAAGTCAGCAATCGTATCTAATACACCTTCCTCCTATTGTGCCCACAACAACAGAATAACAGAGTTGGAGGGTTCCTTGGGCATTTTCTAGTCCAACCCCTTGCTCAAGCAGGAGATCTTATATCATTTCATATAAATGATCATTCAGTCTCTTCTTAAAAATCTCCAGCAATGGAGCATCCACAATTTGATTAATTGTACTAACTATCAGGAAATTTATCTAGGTTGGTTCTCTTGTTGAGTAGATTCCATTCATTGCTGCTTGTCCTGCCTTCAGGTGCTTTGAAAAATAAGTTTATCCCCTCTTCTTTGTGGCAGCCCTTTAGATATTGGAACACTGCTATCATGTTATCCCTAATCTTTATTTTTATTAAACTAGATATACTCAATTCCTGGAACCATTCTTCATGTTTTAGCTTCCAGTTCCCTAGTCATCTTTGTTGCTCTTCTCTTTGTTGCTCTTCTCTGCATTCTTTCTAGAGTCTTAAGAATTTTTTTTTACTAAAACTGGATGCAGTGTGGATTTACCAAGGCCTTATTATAAAGTGGTACCAACACTTCATGTGATCTTGATTCTGTTCCTCTGTTAATGCAGCGTAGGACTTTGTTTTCTTTTTTTGGCAGCTGCAGCACACTGCTGGCTCATATTTAAGTGATTGTCCACTAGGTCTCCAAGATCTCTCTCACAGTTACTACTCTTGAGCCAGGTACCACTTATTCCATATCTGTGCATTTGTTTTTTCTTCTCTAAATGTAGAACCTTACTTTTTTCACCATTGAATTTCATTTTGTTAGATAGGGCCCAGTGTTCAAGTCTGTTGAGATCCTTCTGTATCTTAAGCCTATCTTCTGGAATGTTGGCTATTCCTGCCATATTGGTGTCATCTGCAAATTTGATGCGTTCCTCTTTTATCCCCTTCATAAATCAATTATGAAGATATTAAAGAGTACTGGCCTAAGACAGAGCCTTGAGGTACCTCGGTGTTTATTTCCCTCTGTGTAGATACAATTCCATTAAGGACTACATATTGTGTGCCTTTGGTCAACCAATTATAACCCTATACAACAACAATCCTGTGAGGTAGTTTGGGCTGAGAGAGAGTGACTGGCCCTAAGTAACTTGGGTGGCTTTCATGGGACTTGAACTTAATCTGCTTTCTAGCCTGGTGACTTAACAACTAGACGAAACTGGCTTTGCTATTATGTAAGCAAAGTGACATAACATAAACTGGATTTTCAGATGTTACCTGGGCGTCAGAATGTGATTTCATTCTGGAAAAACTGTAGAAGTATTTTTCTTAGGTTACAGATGTTTGTAAAAGGAATTCTCAGAATGTATATCCCTTGTTGCACAATTTTCTAAACTGCAATGTGCAAAAATGCCATCAGACTAAGATGGACTATGAAGCAGTGTAAAAGAGAAAAGAGCACAGAAAACAAAACATTTTACAATAGGCAAAGGAAACAGTTTCTCTTAGTGCAGATAGGAAGGGATTTTCATATGCTTACCTACTAAGCATAAAATGACATCCCAGTTACAGTAATGATTATGTAATTTCTGTGTGATGCTCAAATTTGCAAGCTGTCTTAAGAAAGAGCTTATCTTTCAAAGTTTGCCTTCCTAAAATGACTTATGTGGCATAGACCATTTCATTTTAATCCTGGAATTGAAAATGGTAATTCTCCCCTAGAATTATCATATCTGGCTGTTTTTAATCATCAGTTCTATGCATGTGTATTTAGTCACAGTGGGTAAATTTGCAAGCAAAGCAGGACACACAGGCTCTGAGATCCGCTCTGCTTGTTCAGCAGATGGTTGACATAATATCTTGCAGTATAGACCTGCTGAGTCCTAAAGGCAAATGTGCCATAAGTAACCTTGCCATAAGCCAGTTAATGCAAAGACAATTTTCTGTGTTGAGTTTGAAAAGCTCCTCATTTGTCTGCTGTCTGTGTACAGAGGCTGCCTAGCAGATTGTTTGTTTTAATCATACACTTTTTCTTGAAAGTGTTTTAACAGACTGAATATGTGTGAACTTTCAGCCTTTTATCATAGAACAGAACAACACATTATGCTGTCAATTACAACCAGTGAGTAGTGCTATGCATCTTCAAAAGACATTTCATGTTACTGGGCTGTTTTACAAATCTACTATCATCACCACATTTGCCACCCAAGATTACGAGGAAACTGGGTGTGCTGTATGGGTTTCCATGTAACGCTACAGTAAATAGGAAGCTAATCACTTAGACGAGGAGGATAGGAGTCAAGGATAATCAAAATTTCATTTGAAAAGCGACAGTGCTCTTGATTCAGTTCAGAGCCATCCAAGCTTCTTATGTTTGCAATAGGGATAAACTGAATTTTTCCTAAACTGCATCTTACAGCTTTGTGGATGTGGATGGGGGAGAATTTTTCATTGACAGCTGTGGACCAGAAATGTGAAACCAGAAATGGGGTAAAAAGAAAAAGAGGTGTGTAATGGTCCCAAGAAGCTTAATAATATAGGAAACACTCCTAGTAGTATCTAAAAAAATGCCAGAATTTTTATACCTGCTTTGCCCAATTTGGTCTAAAGCACTTGGCTGATCTTGAAAAACAATCATAGAAGGACTTAATTGGTTACTGCTTGAGTGGAAGAAAAGCAGCAGAAAAGCTAGATTGAGAAAGCATAAACTGGAATAAGATAATGACTAACAACTTCAGTATCAGAGTCGCTAATTTCTGAAGTTCCTGCTTTGATGTCTCTTGATTTTTCACCACGACTAATATTGGCATTAAGGTAATATATTTATACATCCAGTACACAGAAAAGCTCAAATATTTCAAGAACAGTCATATAAAGATATTTTCTCCAGATACTGAAGACACTGCTGTTCTCTCCCTTCGCTACAGCTTTAATGTCTCATCCTGTGTAGCAGGTTGAGTTCAAATAATAAATTTAAGAGTCAGATTATTCTTCAGCCATAAAACTTGATGAGTATTCATGGATCAATGTTTCTCACTTAAACCACCATACAAGCTTGTTAAAGGAAGTACAAGGTCCTTAAAGAACCTTAAAGTTGAAAGTAAAATGTAATCTATGAAATTTAGAACCTAGTCCACAGTGGCTTGCAAAATCTAAAAGGATTACAAGAGGCAAACCAGGCAACTGTGAGTTCTAGTCCCTGCCTTAGACATGAAAACTGGCTGAGTGACACTGGGCCAATCACTTTCTCTCACCCCAAGCCATCTCTAGGGTTGTGGGGAAAATAAGAGGAGGATAGAGTATTTGGTATGTTTGCCACCTTGAGTGATTTATAAACAATAATAAAGGCAGGATAAAATCAAATAAATAAATAGATAAAATGTTTTATCCAATCAAAGGCGCCTATTGCTGAGACTTACAGCTGAATAGAATATTAAGCTCCGTTCTATGTAAGGGTCTTCTTATTTTCAGGGAAAGGTGGTTGGAGGTCTTGTGTGTGTACTTATGAACTTTCCCTTTGGGATCATCAGAAAATTGCAAAATTAGTTGACATATAAAACTGTCTGAGAACTCCATCTCTCTCCCCCCTCTCTTACCCAATTAAATGTGCAAAGTCTGTTATTCATTAGTTGTGGAGATTTTTAAGACTGTATAAGCAGCAGATAATTAGATTTGATGATCATATTTGCTCTGTGGTATTTAAGGAAGAAAATCCACTGCTTGCAAATTGTTCTCTCAGGTTTATAATCTTACATTTTCCTTTTGCAGAAAAAAAGGCAGGGAAGTAACACAGCACCAGAAAGTTGAAATAGTTGGTTACAGATTTCTTTATACATCATTTCATCCAGTGGTGGGTTCCGCCCGGTTCCGCCGAGCCAGTAGCAATGACGATAGCGCTGATGATATGACACCACCGAACCGGTTCTGCCCCCCCCCCGCGTTATTCTTACCTTTTATTTGGTCCCACCCCCAATCTATTGCTGCCTCAGAGTCCCAGCTGATGGCTAGAGGGAAAAAAACTGTTTAAACTCTTGCTGCCGGGCTTCAAAGGCCACCCTACAGCTGATCAATGTTAAAAAAGAGCCTTGGTAGTACAGTGGTCTAAAGCACCCTGTTATTAAGACCAGCTGCCTGCAATTACTGCAGGTTCGAATCTCGCCAGGCTCAAGGTTGACTCAGCCTTCCATCCTTTCTAAGGTAGGTAAATTGAGGACCCAGTTGTGGGGGCAATAAGCTGACTTTGTATAAATATACAAAAGTATGAAGGCTATTGCTTAGCGTATTGTAAGCCGCCCTGAGTCTCCGGAGAAGGGCGGCATATAAATCAAATTTTAAAAAAAAGAAAAAGAAAACAAATGAGTAGATCAGTGCCTGCAAAAATATATGAGTAGATCAATGCCTGCAAAAATATATGAGTAGATCAGTGCCTGCAAAAATAGATGGGTAGATCGGTACAACTCTGCAAGCAGTTAAAAGCCTGGTAGACCAGTATCTCTGCTAAATCCTAAATAATTGTCACATGACCATCAAGTCATACCCACAAAATAAGCCACACCCACAGAACCGGTAGTAAACAAATTTAGAACACACCCCTGATTTCATCTAAAAATATTAAGGATAATTAATGTTTTAGAAAAGCAGTGTTGAGTGGTTGTTACACGTATAGCAATAAAATTGGAATCCTGAAGATACTTCAGTTAACTACTTCATGTTAAATGTATTTAATTTCAGGTATCAATGATCAAATGCACAATATTCTTGTCTGCATATGAAGTGGTTTTTTGACTATTGATTATTTTTAAATGTATCATTCTGAAAGTTCAAGTAATAGTTCTCAAAACTTTGCAGAGTTCTTTAAACCATGTCATTTATCTCCACAGCTCCGCTCTTTGAAAGAGATTGTTGTAGTTTAAGAAAAAGTTATATAGGCTTGTTTAATTTGCTTCCTACTTCTCATGAAATTAGAGGGAGCATGTTTTACAAAAATTAAGAAAATTAGAGAGTTGGGGAAGCTTTAGAGATATGTACATACCTGCATCCTTTTTTAGAAATGACTAATACAGAAGGTTTTCAGCAGAAGTCTCCAAAGTCAGCTTTCAGCAAACAAGATAAATTTGGAGAATGTAGAGTTTGCTTGCTTTAGCATACATTTGAAATATTCAAAGTATACAGATAATTGTGTCAAATGTTTAAGTTTACACATCTTAAATGGATACAAAAGAGCTATTTTAAACCATATTGAATTTTTGGAACACTTCATTTTCTTCTTTCTTGCAAGTTTATTTAAAATTTGAAAATATAGTTTGGGTCGTTTTAATTTATATTTGGTAATGATAAAAGAAAATATTTGTAGTTCAGGGTTGAACTGTGGGGTCCTTGGTGCTCTCTGAGATTAGTGGTTATCTTGCAGACATTTCATTACCAAACTAGGTAATACCATCAATGTTAGAGGGCATTTTTACCTAGTTTGGTAATGAAACATTTACAAGAAACCACCAAGCTCAGAGAGCACCAAGGACCACATATTTGGTAATATTTGTTAATTAGGGGAAGGGGCTTCAAGAATTACTGTGTGGTGCAGTTTCAGTCACCCTAATTGCATAGAGATGATTTCCACACGGACATTATATAACTTAAGTAATACTCAGTTGTCTCCAGGAAACATAAAATTGCTATGCACGCAATCAGGAAACATCAGACTGCTATAATCACAGTCATAGAGTATCCCAGAGAGAATATTTATCATGAAAATGGTTCCAATCTTGAGAAAGGTCTGGAGCTATAATATATAAAGTTGAAAATTATGCCATGAGCTTAAAAGGGTCATTTTTATTACTTTAATCAATAAAGTAAAAAAAAAAAAAAGGAGGGAGGACCACTAATAGTATCAAATGGAATTGCAAGCTGCCTAAACATATAGCATCAGCACTGACATATACATTTGCTGTAATTTTTAGAGTTTCTTTTTACCTACGCAGCAAGCTAAAAAACAATCAGAACATTTTTTTCTCTTACTCTAAAATCTATTTTTTCAGAGTGGGATCTCTGCTTCATGGCAAGTCCATACATTCATTCTGAAGGTACAACTTAATGGTCTCTTATGTTTAGGTGCCAAGGATCCCAATGTCCTTGGCAATAACAACACCCACAAAAGGAGAGACTGAACATTTTTCACCCTTTTCTCATAGGTGAAGTGGGAGTCTCAAGTTATTTAAAGGCAAAATACTTGCACTAAATCTAGCAGAGACTGAAAATACCTACTGTCACTCTTTATATAAAGAAAAACAAAAATTGTATTGTTGAAAATTGTCGTTTTGAAAACATAATCCAGTTCTAGGGCTGCAAAAAATGAAGAGAGATCAATCACAATCCACGGGTTGTGAAATTCCCATTTCTGGCACATAAGGATTCAATTGTTCATTACAGTTTAAAACTATAAACCTTGGTGGGAAGAACTGTCTTGAAAAACAGCCTGTGCATAATCCCTGTAATTATTTCTCTGATTCCAGAGAGAGTCAGAGTGAGAGCAAATGATATGCCATAATTAGGCAATAATGTATGCTTGTGGACAATTATTAAGTAGCGCCGACATCACTAAATACTACATTATAGACATTAATTAAGAAGTTAGAGAAGTCTGTAGGAAGCAATACTTCACCTTCATTGTTATTTATGAATACATCAGAGCTGTATCTGCCATCCATTTTTATTTCCATCAGCATATAAAGTAGTTCCGATGAGATCCAAACTACTAGTCTCTATGCACTGCATTTTAAATGGTGTTTATTTACCATGGAATGAAATAACTTAGCTTTTAGATGTTGACTATCAAGGGATGATCAGCTAAAAAATTTAGGATGAAAAAAATTAGAGATTTCATGTTCCCTTTAAACCAAGGGTCTCCATCCTTAGCAACTTTAAGCCTGGCGAACTTCAACTCCCAGAATTCTCCAGCTGGGAAATTCTGGGAGTTGAAGTCCACCAGCTTAAAGTTGGAGGCCCCTACTTTAAACCAACGTTTAACATTTATATAGTGATATTTATCACTGACTTTCAAAAAAAAAACCCTGTCTAGTTAGTGGTATTGGTACTTAATTTGTATATTTGTTTGCCTATATTCTAGGAAGAATTCTTAATGGAACTATGACCAAGATAAATTTTCAACGTAATCTGATTGTAGAAAAGTCATGCTATGGTTGATTATTAGAAAGAGATAATGATTCACCCTCTTCAAGTATGAGGACTTTCTTCTTTTCAGTGTCTAGATCACAGTTTAAACTGCCAGAATGAAACTACCCTTTTGGCTTTGTCATTGGCCCAAAATAAGTCATTATAGGACATATTTCTGGTAGTAGCCAACATACCAGCAGATAGGCCTGTCTCTGTGTCTCTCCACATTCACATAGTGTGTTGTTATCTGCTGAGAGTCTCCACATGAGCATATTGGATTTACATTTAGGCACTCCAACTCTCAACCTATTCAGGGTCCTCGAAGTAGCATAAGGCAGGTCAATCTTTCAGTCATATTTTCCTTTAATGTTATTTCTTGCTCAATGGTCTCCTTCCTCCTTCTTTTAATTTGATTTCGTTCTTGTGTACCCTTAAGAATGTTTGTTCTTGCCGTAAAGCTGTTCCTAGATCTGAGTCAGCTTTATGAGGACTTTATCACACTCTCTAAAAAATTATCTTCAAACACATTTCATGACAAGACATAAAGAACGGGCTAAAATCATATTTTCCTTTGTGCAATGTATAAAATAACTGTAGGGACCGTTGTCAGAGATAATACTGAAAATAAATTTTGTTGTGCGAGTTGTATACCAGTATGAATTGCTAATCTAAGAAAATGTAAATGAGAAAACGTTTGGTAATTAGTAATTTAACTTTGATGGATTAAATTGAATAATCACATTCCTGTGAAATTTTATCATAGCTGCAAATTATAATATGGCTTAAAATAAGAATGGATTGGTAATACACGAAAATGTAATGACTTTCAAGTATTAGGAGAAATCTATAGTCCACTTCTGCCATCTTGTGCTCAAGGTTGGAACAAGTCTTGCCTTCCATCAAAGTTGAACAATTTAAAACATTCACACTGGGCATAAAAATAAAACTATAAAATAACAATTGGAATCTATCAAGCAGTACAACCCATTGAACTTGCCAAATGAGATAATCTCTGGCAAATCTGATCAGTTTAGTTGGCGACATACTACACAATTTGCTATGCTAACTAGTCACAGTGACAAGGTGGGAGCAGTAGGAAAAGAGAAATGAATATAGGTCAGGAAAAAGGAGACTATCAAATTTCATTATAAGTTCTGCATCTTTTTCTAAATAATTTTAGCATTTATTACCCTAAAATTAACAGGGGTTTTACAGCACAGAAATGTGTTAAATTGGATTTGTTTAGGTTTCGGTACTGGAACAAGAGCTAAACTAATAAAGCTTGCTTCTCAGTTTCTGAAAATTGCCAATCTCTTCATACCAGTTAATCACCGTTGTTATATGGTTTCAGAATAGTGACCATTTTGTTTCCTGGATCCTCGGACAAATGTTGGAAGTGTAATTCGGCAGGGGTACTTTTTTTCACCAGTGGTGGACCTGCCCTCAGATCAGGAAATTTTGGGAAAAGATTCAAAAATGGTTGAACGAGATAACAGGTGCAAGTTTCCCCCTAACTCCAGATTCTTACTTACTTGGAATCAAACTAAAAGAAGTGGGCAAATAAGACTGGCACCTATTCATCCATATTACAACAGCAGCGAGAATGGCACTTGCCCAGCATTGGAAAAATACAAATACACCATCAGATCAACTTACAATAAATAAGATATTGAATTGTGCCGAATTGGACAAATTAACGTATATCCTAAGAGACAAAAAAGAATCCATATACTACAGTAACTGGGAACGCTGATATATATGGCTAAAGAAGAGGACAAACATAGAATAAATAACATAGTATTAAATATATAATGAGATAGCGTTAATTATAATGAGATAGCGTTTGGTATTTAAAATAGTCAATGCTATTTGAACAAAAGGATTTACCGGAATGTAACTATGAATAAGTATCTGGGGGTTCGATATGACCTCCAGTTAGTCCTTCTCTGTGGTTGTCTTTATGTGTTGTGTTGTGTATCTATATATAACTTATATCTGTTTGAAAATTACATTATATATATTTTTTATTTGTAAATAATTAATAAAGATCTATTTAAAAAAAAAGAAGAGTGTCCATTTTGATTAGATTAAGTCTTGGTTTAATATTAAGCTTTAATATGTGATAACTGATGTTTTAAAACATATTGTTAAAGCACAATTTAAAGTTTGATTTTCACTGTTATGGCTTCCTCTGTATGGTTTATTTGAATTGCTTGCTTTTTTTTTTACCCACTACAGAGCTCTCTCAGATAAAATGGCCAAGTATTATTGCGAGTAATCACATCAACCGTTCCTATCTTCACATCCTTTTTACGTCATGGGACCTGATGGCAGTTTCCTAAGTACTGGAGTGCTTCATATCATTGTATGGGGTAGCTTGGGAGCCATGGCAATGCTTCTGGTATTTAGTTTTCTCCTCTTTCTCTGCTCTGGTTGTGACAGGTAAGGATTTAGTAAAAAAAAAAGAAAAAGAAAAGAATAGACATGTAATTACTTTGGAAAGCTAATAGTCAATAAGTGAAGGGCAAGAAACAATCTATTCTGAGTTCCATTCAGGGATATTGCAGTCTCTTTGAATATTTGTATTGAATCACTGAATAAAATATATCCAAGGGAAATATTATATTTCCCTTGGAAATATAATAGGAGCATAGAAGCCTGCTTATTAGGAAAAAACCAACCAACCAACCAACCAGGAGCCTGGTAGCAGTTTTTCCAACAAACAAATTTTAATTCAGCCTCCCAGAACATTGCATAACAAACCTCAGAGTGGTTTAGGAAAACAGGACTATAAAAGCAACAATAAATTGATGAATATCAAATTTTATATCAAAAGTTTTCAGGAACTTTCAGAAGGTTTCAGCAAATTTAACTAATGGGTTTGTAATGTATAGCGATGGTTAATAGTTACTATACGCATAATTTGTTTCACACTTCACATCTGTATAACCAATCTAGTTTCCCCTCCCTTCACTTTTTTCCCTCCCTCCCTCCCTTTCTCCCTCCACACACACGCACTTTAAATCCTATATCATTTTAGCTGCTCTGTGCACCTGATGAAAGAGGCTGCAGCTCACAAAAATTTGTGCCTTGTAATAAAAATTTATTGGTCAGACATCGTGCTGCCAGGCCTTTGGTTTTAGAGTAATATGGGGGTTCTACTATGACAATAAAATATTTAAGTACATAGAAAATAGCAAGCGCTATGGATAATTTAAAACAAGTGTTTAGCATTTTTATTTGGCAATTATCCATTCATAAAACCTTATCAAGAATTTCAAAAGACTTTGGCAAAGATTGTGTAATCCATTTCCATCCAAAGGAAAACAAAGTAACACCAAGGATTTCTTAGCAACACGGAGATTAATGGGTTCACTTTGACATGTGCTTTCTTAGCAGCTAATAAAAGAATTGTCCTACTTATAAAATTATATGAGTGCTATTAATGTTTTCAGATTGTAGAACTTATTATTGGTTGTAGTCAAAAAGCTCAAGTTCAAAACATCAGCTGTTCTCTGAATTACGTATATCATCTATCTCTTCAGAATGAGAAAGTTCTCCATTATACTATCTCATAGAAGAAAGAAATTAATAACATTTCCTATGAGATTTAGGAAACGAAGACTTTTTTGCAGGTATCAAGGTAACCCAAAAAATTGGAATTGGCAACAAAAAAGACAGGTGTTTTTTTTTTATCACCGTTCAACACCAGCCAAAAAAGAATAGAAAAGAGCATCAACTTAAAGTATAATATTTTCATGTGGCATATTTGAAAGAATAGCAATGCAAAATGCAAATTTGAAATATAGTAATAAGCATATCAATACTATTCAGAAGTCAGAATTAGTCAGAATTTACATTATATAAATCTTATTTGTTGAAACTGATCGTAGATATTCTAACAATATATCTAAATCTGATTTGCATTACAGGGAGAACAGGCCTGAGCAGCAAAATGGGGACCATGAAAATCTGATGAATGTGGTAATAAAAATAGCTATTTAAAATGTTTTTTCTATAGTTTGTCTGTAATGAACGAGAAAGACTGAACTGTGGAGCTGGAGTATTATTTAAGGGTTGGGTATGAATAAATGCTAAGAATGCATTTATGTAATCCTTATACAAAATGATAAATGATATTTGCCTCATTTTATAGATGAAAAAAACTACACAGACTACCTAATCAAGCTGAGTACAGTTATTTTTACCCTGTGGTATACCCACTTAGCCAGTGGTGGGTTGCTCCCGGTTTGCACCAGTTCGCAAGAACCGGTAGTAAAATTTTTTAGTAGTTCGGAGAACCGGTAATAACATTGGCTGGCCACGCCCCCTCCAGTCCCCGGACTGGTTGCTGCTCGCTTACCCCACCCATCATCAGAGGCTTTTTTTTTTTTTACTTTTAAAAGCATTTTTTTCTACAACCTCTTCGGCTGAAAAAATGTTTTTAAAAGTTAAAAAAAAAGCCTCTGATGATCGCGCGGCTCAGCTGGGATCTCAGAGGCTTCTAAAAGCATTTTTTCCTGCAACCTCTTAAGGTTGTAGAAAAAATCCTTTTAAAAATAATTTTTTTAAAAAGTTGGCCACGCCCACCCAGTCACATTACCCCCCACAAGCCATGCCCACAAAATAAGCCACGCCCACAGCTGGTAGTAAAAAAATTTAGAACCCACCCCTGCACTTAGCACACCAGTACATGATTTTCTGATCAAAATAGGCATATATAATAAACAATATAAAATAAGAATTCTCATGCACACTCCTGACAGAAGGAACTTTCACCATTTGAAAAGTTATCTTCAGAATTTCAACAGTATGTTTAGTATTTTCAATGACATCATGATCATTCCTTTGCTATAACCATTCCGGGCCTGAGGGATATTCGGGTTAGTTAAGAGGGCTGACATTTATATGAATTTTTTATAGACCATGAAAATACATATTTTTAAAACAAATGATTCTTATTTTGATTTTAATACCTGATCAGCAGTATAATCTGTTACTGGTATGGGATGGGCAGCTATATAAATTAATCAGGAATTAATCAGGAACAGACATATACAAAGCTATAATTTTAAAAACTTTTATTGTTATATGTACACATAAACTTACAGAAACTGTAAAATCTTAAGACATACAGTTTTATAAGCCTCTTTTTTAAAAAATGTCGTAAAGAATATTGTTATATATCTGGCAAAGAAAAGTCTTTATTATAGGAACCTTTTCTGAGTTCATTAACATGTTAGCAATAGAATTACCCATACACACTTTTCTTTACCCTTGTATGTTGAAGAGCTTCTGTGCTTTATAGTCTTCTTCTTCTTCTTCTTCTTCTTCTTCTTCTTCTTCTTCTTCTTCTTCTTCTTCTTCTTCTTCTTCTTCTTCTTCTTCTTCTTCTCTTTCTCCTCCTCCTCCTCCTCCTCCTCCTCCTCCTCCTCCTCCTCCTCCTCCTCCTCCTCCATTAAATATTTTTACCATCACTCCTCTCTTTCAGGTAATTTTAACATACAAATCTCCCCTAAAAATCCAAGAACAATAAAACAAAATACAAATGTATGATAAAAACAATACAATGAAGCTTTAGTAAAGCTTGACTTATTGTAACAATGTAACTAGAACCTTCTTCACGCCTCTCCTGGACTCTGTCTGGATTTCCTCAAGGGAGATACACCTCACAGTTTGGGAAACTCTGTCTTAAACACAGATTAGCAATGTGAGTTATTTAGTTTAGAAGGCCCTTACTCTTAACAGTGTTTACATTTATTTATTTATTTATTTTGCCTTAAGTACTGTCTATAGTAGGGGTGTCAAACAGGTGACCCATGGGCCGAATGCGTCACACCCAGGCCACACCCACCACAGCTCCGCAAATGGGAGAAACATCATGTGGTGGCAATTTGATGCCGTGAGTTTGACATCCATGGTCTATAGGAGAGAAGAGGAGAGAAGAGAAACAATCCTGAGATTCAGACCATCTACAGATCTGTAGCTATTTGATGTTTTTGCAATCCTCACTACTAGAACTCTAACATTAACATGTCATCCAGCAATCTAGCTACCTAGCTACCATCAATCATAAAATGGATGTTCATATCCTGACTAGTTCATTTAAATCCACATTTTGTTTTGCAGCCTTCAGATAAAGAGGCATTTAGTCACTCTGTCACAAGTCTGGCTACAGATCCAATTGCAAGCAGTGAACAAAATGGTGGAATCAGTAATGGAGATGGTAAGATTATCATTATGTGATTTCTCAGCACTTGATGACTCACCATAAATATATACATTGCCACTGTATTGTTTTTAAAATGATGTAAGCTGGCAATCCTGATTCCGTTTACAGTAACTATTGTTACAGAATGGCAGTCGTTCAGATAAGAGGATAAATGTCAATGTAAGACAGCTGGCTGGTACAAATCAAGAACAGAGTTGGCTCAGGACCTTGGACAGTACTATATGATTCATGACTTGAATTCAGTACCGTGGCTAGCAGTCCTGCAGTTAGTACCGTAGGAGAACCCTAACTAGTGCAAAAACTCAGTTGTTAATAGTTAACAATAGTTTTGATAAAAATGACTAGTTTAGTCATTCCTTTGGAAATAGTTAATAAAACTAAGGATGTTCTTATTGCCTACTGGCAGTTGAATGGGGATATAACCACAAATAGAATTCTACTACAGAAGAGACTTTGACTAGCCTTATAACAATATATTTTTAAAAAATCAGATGAGAGTAGAGGAAAGCTACAGAAATTGGATCATAACCAACATAGGGAGCCTGGATAGCTCAACAGACAGAGCTCTGTAATTTAACACCAGCTATCTGCAATTAAAGTAAGATCGAATCTCGCCAGGCTCAAGATTGACTCAGCCTTCCATCCTTTCTAAGGTAGGTAAATTGAGGACCCAGTTTGTGGGGGCAATAAGCTGACTTTGTATAAATATACAAAAGTATAAAGGCTATTGCTTAACGCATTGTAAGCCGCCCTGAGTCTCTGGAGAAGGGCGGCATATAAATCAAATTTAAAAAAAAAAAAAAAAACTTAAAACCCACTGATTTCACTGGGATTCTTCAAGATGATTACTGTTTTCCCCAAAATAAGACATCCCCTGATAATAAGCCTAATTGGGCTTTTGAGCGCATGTCAGTAAGGCCAAGCGCTTATTTCAGTGTTCAAAAAAATATAAGACAGGGTCTTTTTTTTTTATTTGATTTATATGCCGCCCTTCTCCGGAGACTCAGGGCGGCTTACAATGCATTAAGCAATAGCCTTCATACTTTTGTATATTTTATACAAAGTCAGCTTATTGCCGCCGCAATCTGGGTCCTCATTTTACCTACCTTAGAAAGGATGGAAGGCTGAGACAACCTTGAGCCTGGTGAGCTTTGAACTTGCAGTAATTGCAGGCAGCTGATGTTAATAACAGTGGTTTAGTCTGCTGCGCCACCAGGGCTCTTTTGGGAAAACACGGTAGTCTGGAACCCACTCTGAGGAAGAAAAAAACAGTGTATTTATATTTTGATTCCGCATGGAAAAATATGTATGTTTGCATAGTTTATGAATGCACTTCCAGACTTGAATATTTACTGTATATGTTATGATAAGATTTTCTCTGTTATGTAAACAGTGTAACAATTCAATTCCTGAGTCAATTACAGGTAGTCCTCAACTGACAACTTCCATTCGGCTTAAATTCATTTAGTGACTGTTTGAAGTTTCTACAGCAGTGGTCCCCAACCTTTGCAGCTTGTCGGCCCAACGGGGGGGGGGAGGGAAACCAAGCCGCACAAGCGGTGGGCCGGCACACAGCTCAACTTGTACAAGTTGAGTTGCATGTGTGCGCATGCGCCCCAGCCCACCACTCATGCAGCCCAGTTGCGAATAGGCCATGGCCTGGTAGTGGGCTGGGGGTTGGGGACTCCTGTTCTACAGCACTGGGAAAAAATGACTTATAACCATTTTTTACACTTATAACTGTTGCCGCATCCCCATGGTCACAAATTTAGATGCTTGGCAATTGGCATCTATTTATTACAGCTGCTACACCTTCTGACAAGCAAAGTCAATGGGGAAGGCAGATTCACTTAACAACCATTTTGTTAACATAACAATTACAGTGATTCACTTAACAACTGTGGCAAGAAAAGCTAGTTGTAAAGTTGTAAAAGCCATTAAGCAAAACTTACTTAACTTGCTTAGCAATAAGTCTTGCTTAGCAATGGAAATCTTGGGCTCAGTTGTGGTCGTAAGTCAAGGACCACCTGTAATAAACTATAATATACAGTACTGTACTCATTACTAATGAGCAAATGTGTATAGAAGAAAATATATGTGAGGAAATGGGAACCAGTTAGGTTTACTTACTTTATAACTGGGAAGTCAACTGGAGAGTCTTCCTGGTTGACTGCGCATTTGAAATTATCTTAATTTTAAAAAGTGTTGAGAACCTTTCTTTCTAGAAGCTTAAAATAAATATAGTGATATGATGGGATGAATTCCTTAAAGTAAATATCATACACTTGGATATTTTTTGACAGAACACAGGACATTGGTAACCCTTTACCTCAGTGTTTCTCAACCTTGGTAGCTTGAAGATGGGTGGACTTCAACTCCCAGAATCCCCCAGCCAGGAGCGCTGGCTGGGGGATTCTGGGAGTTGAAGTCCACCCATCTTCAAGTTTCCAAGGTTGAGAAACACTGCTTTACCTGCAGTTTGTCTGCTCCAAAAAATTAATTTATTGGTTTATATTTACTGTAAAAATTGTGTTCTGGGCTTCCAATGAGTATGATAGCAGATCCAAAGGGGGGCAAAATTAAGGGATAAACACAAACAGGGTCTCAAACATTAGTCTCCAATACAATGCTATGGGGAAACTAGGCATAGATATAGGTCTGATAGGCAGGATCAAAGTTCAGGTAGCTTAAAATGGTATGAAACCTATGAAATGGAGTTTGTATCAAGATTTCCCAACTTGCTTCTCTTGATAGCTTCCTAAACTCTTCATCCATAGTTTTAGCAGAACTTCTTAGTTCTTATTGGTGCTCTAGAGATTTCAGAGCCATAGTTCTGCACCTTATGACACCTTCAGCTCAGAGACATTCTGTCCTTATTAATGGACTTCTGTTTCTCTACACCAGGGGTGTCAAACTTGATTTCATTGAGGGCTGCGTTGTGTTTGACCTCGAAGAGCCGTGAGTGTGAGTGGGCATGGCCATGGTGGGCGTGGGTGGGGTGGGGTGGCCATGGTGGCATTTGACACAGGCTCAAGATACATTTTTCCCTTCTCTTCCTTCTTTCCACAGTTCTTTACTATAATCATTTTCCTATCTCTTCTACCAGATATTACTGGCAAACATTTATTACTTATTCTTCACACTCCACTAAACTTTTTATTTCTAAATTTATACCCTATTGTTTAATAGTAAATTGCTTTTCCAGGCAGAAAAGCTATTTATACTATTGTATTTTTATTATTCAACTAATAATAAAAATATAGTACCATAAATAACATAATACAAGATCTAACAGCAGAGGTAAATTTCCAGGATAGTAAATAGAAATGCTGTCGATTATAGATTGTTGATTGGCATTAAACTGTAGTATTAACATAGAATGTTGCTTGTTTTCTATCCAGATCAAGCATTTACCTGAAGCCACATAATTGTAATCCAGTCTAATCCAGTCCTCCTGCAGTACTCTGCCGGCCGAAAACGGGCCGCATGGAGGCCCCACATGGAAGCAAATTTTCTTTTTCCTTTCTAGTAGAGATTGAGTGATCTTAAACAGAGTTACTGACCACAATACAATAAAAGTCATCTTCATCTTTCCAACCACAGTTAACAACTTTCACACTTATCCATTCATTCTAAAATCTTTTAGCCTGTTTCACCATCTTTCATCTACCAATGTTATCAGTTCCATCCATTTATTCTCTTTTTGGCCAAACAATCCAGCCTCAACCTTCCAGAGCAATTGGAAATATGCTGCAGCAATCTCAAAGAAAAACAGATCCAATACCAAACAAACTTCATGTGACCCCAAAACAAAAAGAATCCAAATGGATTGAAAAATAATAAAGTTAACAAATGAAGAAAAAACCAAATATAAACCAAAGTAAACTTACATTAGTATTTTCAGTCTGGCAACAAACATGTTCCTTATGCGCCAATATCTTTTTTTTTAAAAATGATACAGATACATTGTGAAATATAGATTAATGGCCTTATGAGCTTATACTTAAGTACTTATGCAATTTTCTTCTAGTTCTTTCAGAAGATAGTACAGCTGCTTCTCTCCAACCTTACGAAGAAGTGCAAACCTCTGTTACAGATCTTTTGGATCAACAGGAC
The DNA here is from genome assembly GCF_059756535.1 of Pantherophis guttatus. Taxonomy (NCBI): domain Eukaryota; kingdom Metazoa; phylum Chordata; class Lepidosauria; order Squamata; family Colubridae; genus Pantherophis; species Pantherophis guttatus. The sequence goes on along the minus strand of NC_142065.1, from coordinate 183,310,649 downwards.
ACATTGGGAAGATCTTTAAAATGTCATCAAAGTAGAGAGCTACCTAGGATCCCTCCAAATAATGCCATAGAAACTATTCTCACCACAAGAAATGCAGAAAATGACCAGAGTCTGGGAATGGAGGGGCCCTATGAAGTGCTGAAAGATAGTTCCTCCCAAGAGAACATAGTAGAAGACTGCTTGTATGAAACAGTGAAGGAAATTAAGGACCTAGGAGCAGCAGCCAACTCAGAGAAATGCAAACCAAAGACTACTGTGATGGTTAATGGAATTTTAGATCATGTTCTTGAGAAGAAGACAGAATCAGCAGAATATGCATCCGTTGACAGAAATAAAAAAAGTTGCCACAGTGTTAATTCAGAGAGTCCTCTTAGCAGTACTACTCCAGATGTGGAAGAAGAAGCTCCACCTCCTGTACCAATAAAACTTCTTGATGAAAATGAGAATGTACAGGATAAAGGAGCCAAAGAAGAGGAGGAAGTAATGGAAAGGCTTAATGAACCCGACAAGGTATATGTTATTTTGTGTTATCAGTATAAGAAAGTGAAGTTGTAACTTGAAAGACTTGCAGTATGTATATGAACTATGGCAAACGCTGTTGTTCATTAGTAAATATAAATGTATAGTTAATTTTTTTTCTTGATATCTTCTGCTGATGCAAAATCTTAAGATCAAAACTAGCAGTATTGTGTGATCTGTGTAAAATGTGTGAATGTTTACATGTGCATTCATAAATGAAAGATAATATTCAAGTGGCTAGAGGAAGGCATGGAATCCTATGCAGTTGGTGATAGTTTTAAGAGTATAAATCTTACTGTTTCCTAAAATTTTAGAGACATTTGCATGAATGTTTTATTCACCATCTACCCAGGAGACACATGCTTGCCAACTGATCATTAATTAGTCTAATTAGTCTGTCCCTTGTTTTGAAATATTCCAGATAATCTACATTGGGAGCAGAAGGTATTCAAAGTGTTACTGTTGGCCAACATCTAGCCAGCCAATAAAACATAAAATGTAGGAGAGAAGAGAATCCTGGGGTGGAATCTAAAACTGAATTTTGCTAATGTGATATAGTTTTTTTGTTCTCCTCTCCCCTGCAATCTCTCAAAAACCTTCAACATTTGTTCCAGAAAGACAGAATGACTCACGCCCTACTGTTTTCATTATTGCTCATGAAAACTTGCAATTGGATTTCTCCCCTGGCCTTCAGATTTCTGATCTAATTTTAGATTTAAGTGTATCCACAATTTTAATTTGTAATAAAAACAAAGAACTTTCTCTAGTTCATGCTGCAAAGGTCCAACTGCTTATGACAGCATGAATTTCTGTTAAGTAGATTATAGATCAAAATATGTCAAGTATTTCAGTTTTCAGAAATGCAATCTGTCACATTTTAAATAATATTAAAAACTAATTTGAATAACTCTTTAAAGAGAAGCAACAAATGAGGGAGGTTATTATCCCTACAACTCTATCCAGGATAGTGGTTTACCAATGATAAACAAATTAGTGGTGTTTTCCTGACCCAGATCTTCAAATTGTACAATTATAATGCTGAGGAGAAGGATGAAGATGATGATGATAATGATGATGATGATGATGGGGTGCTTGTTGGAACAAAACTTATTTGTTGATAAACAACTCAAAGAATTCATTAGTACTATCCAAGGGATTGGAAAATGCTCATGTCTTATTCCTTTGTTTTCTTCCATACCTCACACAATCCTAACAAAATTACCATAGAAGTAAAACTAAGTAAAACTGTTAGCCTTTTTTCCCCCAGATCAGTTGGCCAAAGTTCATGGCTGGATGGGGGGTAGGGAGAGAGGAATTAAGCACCCAAACACAGAGACACTATATTTAAAGTATTCTGAATTTCTTAACCACAAAAATTTAAAAGGTAAAAAAATAGAACTAGTATAAATTTCTTTGCTCCAGTTCCATGAATGCTTATCAATTGTTGCTCATCCAAACTGGAAAAATAATTATTATTCCAAATATTTAATTTTTTTTATCAATATAAAATACAAAAATAGAAAAGCAAAATAACAGGAAAATAAGAGAGGGGAAAAAAGACGGGAAAAGTTTAGAGCAAAGGGGGGAAAAGAAAGAAAAAGCATTGACTTCCGACTCCTTTTGGTGCAGAAGAATAAGATAACAGCATCAGACCTCAACTTTTTACTTTTATATAATAATACAAATTAGTTATACATATCTAACAGTCCTATCTAATTGGCAAAATCCAAATCAAAGTTTCATTTTTTTTCATCTCAAGCCCAAAGCCCAAAAGCAGTTTCCAAGTAGAAACAAAGTTAATTTTGTTTTTTGTTTTTCTTTAATCAGAGCAGTCAATTTGGCCATCTCGGCATCTCTCCATCAACTTTTGCAGCCATTTATTCATTGTAGGAATCAAAGTGTCCTTCCATTTTTGTGCATAAAGTAATCTTACTGCCTTCAACATATATAACATCAAAGTTCTATTTTTTTTTTCCAAATCTTCTTCCATGGAATTTTTAACTGATTTAACTGTTACCTTTCCTTAGCTATTCCAGATACCGTGCTTGACTTGATTAGTTATTTATACTATTGACTGTTTGTTGTTGGGGAACAGAAAAAAAAAACTATTCTTAATTTCATTGAAGATCTCCACATTTATAGTTGCCTATTTATTCCTCCACTCCATTCTTTATTCAATTGAATCTCTTCTTTTATCCTGTATCTGCTTGATTTGCTGAAGAATTTCTGATGAAGGCATTGCTTGAAAGCCTTTTGAAAATCTAGATGATTATCTATCGATCTGAAAAAAATAGCAAGAGACTTCTCTTTCAGAATTTTTTTCTTTTCAGCAAATCTTGATAATTTTATCTTTAATAGTTTGTTAATAAATTTTAAGGGATTAAGTTAACTTGCCCTGATGCATTTTAAAAATCACTGTGACATTGAATACTTTCTAGTTCTCTGGGAAAGAAGCCAATCTTAGAGAGATCTTTATTACCTATTATTTTTAGATCAGAGAAGTTTTTCAGTAAGATGTAGACCTTAATTTCTCAGGCTCTCACTTGAAAAACCTTAACCCAAAACTCCTTACAGTATATTCTTTGCAGGTAAGATTTTTTTTAAAAAAAATCAGCGTCTTTGCTAACAATTTGGTATCCTTCACACCCAAAACTAAGTCACAAAATAGCCTGATAAAATTACAAAAGCATTTACTGATCTTAATATTGATATAATGTCTTCCTTCTTCCACTCCTTCCTAGTATCTTTCTCTCGTCCCTGAATAGAAGGATTTCTATGGTTTGGAAAGAGCAATCCATTTTCCAGTCTTGCATCTTCTTCCTTAGGAAGGAGCTGAAGCTCAATGGTCGATATAACATATTCTTTGCATCTTCCTAGAATGGGGAAGGTTGGAACAAATTCAGGACAACTTGTAGAATTGCTGCAAGTCACTGAAAAGAAAATTATGACCAAGATATATGATATTATGTTTCAGTAGTCTGAAACATAAAATGATTGAGTGAGAGGATGGTTCTGCATATTTTGAAGAAGGCATGGTTCGCCTCTTCTTTAGGAAGCCACTACTGGACCCAACAGAAATTTTTGTCCCATCTCCAACTGTCTCTCTCTAGGAAAGATGGTTGAGAAGATGGTCAGATTGTAGCTTCAGACGGTCCTGGAAGAAGTGGATTATCTGGACCTTTTCAGTTAGTATTCAGGTTGGGGATATAATAGAGATAGTATTGATTGCACATCTCAATGCTTCTGACAGAGCTAGTATATTGTAGCTATAGTGCAACTGCTCTGGTTCTTTTTGCTTTCCTGCCATCTTCTTTCATTATATACTTCTGCACTGACCGCAGGGAGTAGGTGTGGGATACATGGTGATTGGTGATTGTCTACGGTACTCCATGGGTAGTTTCAGTGAGTGGTGACAGGGTGGTGGCAAGATTAAATCTGAACCCTGTGATTTGTATGATGCCACAGGTCTCCACATCTTCCCTTCCTGCTTAAGATCTACATGGACATGCTGAGGGATGTCATCTTTCAAGATGTGATCAAGTGTCATCAATATGCTGATGATACTCAATTTTATATCTTGATCCTGGCATGACCAAGGGATGCTGTGGATGTCTTGTCCCAGTCCCTGAAAGCTGTTTGGTCTTGGATGGAAAGGAAGAGACTTAAACCTAACCCTAATAAGACCAAGTATTCTGTGTCCCTTGGATTTTCTATCCTTGGTTCTGAATGGGGTACAATAATGCACAGTGGTGCACAATTTGAATTGAAGCTCTTACTTGTACATTAGGTGGCAGCTGTGGCCAGGGATACTTTTGCCCCAATTTATTTGGTATGCTGGTTTTGTTCTTTCCTTGTGTGATAATTCCTTTTCACAATCAGTCCCACCCTAGTCACCTCATGTGTAGACTATTGTATTTCATGCTACATGAGGATGTCACTGAAGATTAATCAGAAGCAGCTAGTCCAGATTCTGGCAATGAAGACAGTTATGGGAACTCCTTGGTGTGCCCAGGTATAAATTCTGCTGCATGAGCAGCATTGCTTCCAGGTGCAGTTCAAGCTGCTAGTTATGACATACAATATAAAGCTCTTGGCAAAGGACCTTGCTATTTGAAGGACTGTCTTTCTTCTATTACTTCTGCTTGTCTATAAGGTCTGAATGAGTGGCCATGCTCCAAGTCCTTCTTTAAAATGATGGCATCTAATGAGATCCAATTACCTTAATTCCTTGGTCACAGCACTTGCTCTGTGGAATAGTATCCCCGAAGAGCTTCATGTTGGCCCAATCCTGCTCTTCTTTAAACAAGCCTGGAGGACCAGGCTTATTTCCCCTGATTGATGAAGTGCTTTCTCTGAGAATATTAATGTACTAGAAGTATGAATCTTCAGGTTATTGTTTTCCTTTTGCTTTTATTGTGCTGGATCCAGGGGTGAGTTCTACTTACCTTTACTACCAGTTCACAATGGGGCCACATGCGCAGAAGCTTCCTGATGACATCAGGGTCAGTGGGCGGAGCCTCCCGCTGGTTTTACTACCGGTTCTTGCAAACCGGTCCAAACCGGAGGCAACTCACCACTGGCTGGATCTATTTTTAACTTGAATGACACCCCAGAGTCCTTATGAGTTGAATAACCTTATAAATCTAATTTATACATAAGCGGATGATTCCGTTAAGACAGAGAAGCATTTGAAAACTGAAGCAAAAAAAAAACATTTGGGAAAGGTCAAAGGTTTATCAATTTTGTCATTCTGTAAGCATTCATTGTTACGATTTTGCCCCTTCCCCCCAAAAAAGCTAACAAACTGGAAGTATGCCTGCCTTTTGTTTCTTTGCAGCTCCAACCAGATTTGGCCCATTTAAAACTTGATATTTTTTTTGAAAGCTTCTCCTCCCACTCCAAATTAACCATTCAATTCTGTTTCATTTTCAGAGGTTATCCTGCTGAGAGACAGCCAGTCGAATGGGTGTCCTGAACCCATTCCAAATAGTTAAATTCCAATGTGTTGGTTGAATCTGATATTTTTGTATTAACAACAACAAAAATCCACCATGAATTAAATGAAAACGGTTTATTTGTATTTTTATTGTATTGTTTGGGATTTCTTTATCTGTCTGTCTGTCTGTCTGTCTGTCCTTCCTTCCTTCCTTCCTCTCTTTCTCTGTAGGAAACAGCTGCTTTCTTTTGAGTACTTAATTCTAATTTACCCAGTGGTGGGATTCAATGTTTGTAACAACAGGTTCTGTGGGCGTGGCTTAGTTGGAGGTGTGGCTTGGCAATCATGTGACTAGGTGGGCATGGCTAGCTGGTCATGTGACTGTAGGTGTGGCTAGCTGGTCATGTGACTGTGTAGGCGTGGCTAGCTGGTCATGTGACCGGGTGGGCGTGGCTATGTGCATAGGGACTACTCAGAGGGCTGAAAAAAGTCATTTCTGACTGGGCCTCACACTTTTGACCGGTCCTCACACTTATGACCATCCTCACATTTATGCCCGTGTAGCTTTCTTAACAACCATGTCACTCATTTCACAACTGCTTCTCTTCACCATGGTGACAAGATAGAGCAAAAACGTAAAATGTGAGGACAGTCATAAGTTTGAGGACTGGTCAAAAGTCCGAGGACCAGTCAAAAATAACTTTTTCAGCCCTCTGAGTAGTCCATATGCACAAAAGGATACAGCAATAGAGAGGGATGAAGGAAGGGAAGGAAAATTAGAGTAGGAGTGAGGGTAAGAGAGGGAGGAAGAGAGGAGGAGAAGGAGAAAGGAAGAGGAAGTAGGGAGGAGAAGAAGAGGGGGAGGAAGAGAAAGTAAGAAGGAAAGAAAAGAGAGAGGTGGTAGGTTTGAGGAGAAAGATTGCTGTACAATAAAAAAGATGAAAGGGAAGAAAGCCAACCCCAAACAAATATAAAGATATTAAGATAAAGAATGAATTGTTAAACTTTAAAGAATAAAAGAGAACAAATATGAATAAATAACAATAATTAGAAACACACGTACCAACATACAATGTATTTTCTTTGAACAGAGTATTTGGCTGGTTCACAAATTTAAACAGTGTTTAGTCATTTCAATTAAATTTACAATTTCTATATTTCCTTTTTGCCATATTTATTCCTCATCTATTTTTGTAAAAAAACCAATATTACCCTTCATCCTCATCTCTAATCTTAATCAAATTCAATTTTTCCCTTCTATTCTATATTATACCCCTTCCCATTGTCATATATTTTTATATCCATCCTCACATTGGTTAATTATGTAATATTAGTTGTTTAATAGAAATTCAACATTTTAATATAAATCAATTAGTTATATAACTACCTTTTTTGTATATTAATCAATATGAACATGAATATTCCAATTATTGGCAATAAATAGTGGTGCGGAGGTGCGGGGCAAGCCAGCAATTTAACAAACAGTTCAGCTCCTAGAACCAGCAGAATCCCACCACTGGCTATAGGGCGGCCCTTTGAAGCCCCGCTGCAAGAATTTGAACAGTTTTTTTTCCTCTAGCCATCAGCTGGGACTCAGGAGGCAGCAATAGATTGGGAGTGGGCGGGGTAAGCTAACGGCCGGCGATCCAACAGAGCAGAGAGTGAGGGTGAGTGAAGGCGGGGGGCGAGAGAGGGCTTTGGCGACCCCTGTGAAATGGCCGTTTGACCCCCAAAGGGGTCGCGACCCCCAGGTTGAGAACCGCTGGTTTAATGCTCTGGAAGTTTTTCTCTCCCAGGCAAGAAGCAGCAGGGGACAGAAGCAGCAGCCACTGACTTGCAGACCACATGGAGCCGTTCACGTGTTCTCCAGCAAGCTGCTTTCTCCATCCTGCTCTCTTGCGTCCGGAGCCGGTGGGGAACCACGTGGCAGCCCACGTGAATCCCAGGCAGTGGAACTCAGGCTAGGGAAGGGGTGGGCAATTGTGGCTCTTTTACAACCTGTGGCCTTCAACTCCCAGAATTCCTGAGACAGCCAAGCTGTCTCAGGAATTCTGGAAGTTGAAGTCCACAGGTTGTAAAAGAGCCACAATTGCCTACCTCTGGCTAGGGTAGGCTGGCGCCGCGTGGGTGGGAGGTGGGGCAGGGCGAGGGGCGGGCGAGCCAGCAATTTAACAAATGGTTCGGTGTGCTGCGGGGCCAATAAATTACAAAAAAACACCGAACCGTTTGTTAAATTGCTGGCTCGCTCGCCCCATTTATTGGCAATAAATAGTAGTGCGGAGGGGCGGGGCAAGGGACGGGGTGAGCCAGCAATTTAACAAAGGGTTCGGCTGAACCCCCTAGAACCGGCAGAATCCCACCACTGAATTTACCTCAGAATATAAAGTTCAAATTGTCTCAGGTTGAGATCATCTTATTTTCTGGACTTCTAATGCACCTTATGTTATCCAAATATTATATTTGCTTGCTAGGTTTCATTTAAGTTCTGTTTATCTCTAATTGTTTTTTGTATTGTTTTACAGTTTTATATTGTCATTTGGGTTCCGTGAAAAAAAGGATAGAAATAAAATTACCAAAAATCACAGCAAAACAAACTGTTGTGAACAATTAATTATTATTATGTTCCGAGTTGGGCTGTCAAGTGAGTAATAGAATGAAATTTGGACATTTTTGTCAGAGCTAAGAAAGCACCACTAAAATAATATTGATCATAGAATTCAATAAAAATGCAAAGGAAGTTCCTACATCAGTCAGAAATTTTGTTTCAAATGCTTAAATAAAGACCTATGCTGTCTTAATCACATTTCAGTCAAAGTTCAAACATTTAATAGAATTCAGTAGAAGAGATATTAGTGCCCTTATTTTTGCCACATGTAAAAATTCTGTTTCAGTCTGCTTACCTTCAAAAGTGAGCTATTAATTTTAGCTAGTGAAAAATGGACAGTTGTATCATGAAAAGGGGAAATATATATTCATATATTCTTTTATTTTTGCATTGAGGAAGGTGTTAGCTTTTAAATAAGATACCTTCTATCTTTTTCAGAGGCTTAGTTCATTGATTTATAAATCTCGAGAAGATGACCCATCTCTTACAGAAGATGAGGTGAGTCTGTCTTGTATGAAATGTATTTAGAAAATGTTACCTGAATAAAGCAGTATTAAGTGTTCTTTGATTAAGAAGATCTGGAAATGAAGGTTCAAATGCAAACTGGATTAGGTGATTATTTTTGCCAAATGCTCTTACATCACTTTCAGCCTTTCATAGTGGAACTATTTTGGGTCACTGACTATTATTTGGGATTCCCTTCTTGGCTATTTAAGAAGTGCCAACATTGATATGGATGTAAGCCCATATAAATATCTGAAGACTGCACGCATTAAATTGTAGTTGATCTTGCCTCCTGACTCTGTCCCTTCCTATCGCATGACAAAAACTGTCAGGACTGGGAAGAACTTTTAAAATGGAGCATAACGTGATAAAGGATTTGTATCAGAACCAGAAAACATCCTTATTGCAGGAAATGAAAATTCTTTAATTTTGTAACATATAGACAATTTATCCATAGTTTCAATTGGGAAAGAGTGACCATCCTGGACCAAGCCAAATCCAAAAATGCCAGGGATTTCTAGAAGTCTGGCACTCTGATAAATCAGCTATCAATAGACACATAGACATTAACAACATCTATAGACGATGCAAAAGCGATTATAACCCTGCCAAAAAAGCGGGGGGGGGGAGACTCAGGCACCTCTCCATCAACAATCAGCACGCAGATCAGCATAGATTAACCCCAAGGTTAACATCAGACCAACAATCAAGTAAACAATACCCCAATCAAGAAACTGCCAATGAATATCTTAACACTACCCCCACCAACACTGACAGACAAGCCACTAGAACAGGGATGGCGGCCAGCAGGCCGGATGCATCACATGCAGGCCACACCCATCCCAGCTCTGCAAAGGCAAAAAAGTTATGATACGTCACATGACATCCCATGACACGATCGAGTTTGACATCCGTGCACTAGAATATGAACTGACAACAAACTGCACTCCTTACTAGCACTAATGATGTTACCTAATTTGGATAATGAAACATCTGCAAGAAAACAAGCAAGCTCAAAGAGCACCAAGGACCTCTCATTTCAACCCTGTGCTACAAATATTCTCCTTTATTGATTTCTTAGGACTATTTAAGTCTAATGTAGAATGGAGCAGATATGATTCAGTCAATTAAGTTCTTCAAAATAATACATAAGTTTCCAAACTGTCAACCAGAACATTGTACAGTGAACTCCATTCCGTGAACATTTTATGAAGCCCCATTTTTTAATGCAAGCAACATTGAATGGTTACCACACTTTTGCTTTTCAACCATGTGGTAAATTTATCATGCCTTGCAGTTTTTAATGGCAAACATTACAAACATTTTACTAGGTGGCTTTTTTCACTATGGAGAACAGTTGTATTTCTCTATGTCCTGTTCATACATTCTGATGTCAGCCTAACAGAGATATATCAAGAACAAGGCTTCTGAGCACAACCCCTTCCCTTCATATACTATAATGGAAAACTTTTGTAATTACAAATGAGCTGTAAAAACATGATCTTTCCACAGATATCATGCTCATTTTCATTTTAATAGGGCATGTTTTGTTAGATCAAATATCTTATATTGAAATAGACTACTTGTGCTACTATATTATTCACTGAATATGAAAATATCATTACAAAAATATTTGTAATGTTTTAGTGCAATTACTTTATTTCTTTCCTTCATAGATTTCAGCAATGTATTCTTCTATAAATAAAACAGGACAACCCTCTAGAGACTTGGAATCTACATATACCTGTATTCCTGAACTTGTACCTCAGAAGTCTCCATCTATTTGCAGCGGCCTCTATGCCAGTGTAAAGGACTTGGAAACAAATCCAAACCTTACTGATTTGCCTCAATCAACAATACTTCTAAATGGGGACTTGGAACCAGACTATGAAGCCATTCAGACTCTAAGTCGAGAGGAGGAAAGAAATGTTTTGATGTCTAGCACCATTCAAACCATCCTCCCACAAGAGAATGACTATGAGAGTATTGGTGATTTGCAGCAAAATAAAGATGTCACCAGGCTTTAACTGATTCAAAGACAAGACTTTGGAACATGCTGTTCAGCATGTCTTTCAAGATAGGTTTACTCCATGACTTATCACTTGCAAACTCAACACACAGTTGGAAATGTAAAATGTCCAAAAAGTATTTTGCTTGAAATGATATCAGGTAATGTGAAAACTTAGCCTGGGATGTTTGATCAATGATTCCTACTTCATATCCATCAAACTATCATATAGAAATGAACTTACCCTAACAAGCAGGCAAATGCTCCGTTTGAAGAACCAAGATCACATGGATGAAAAAACACACACAAAGAACAGAAATGCTGCTGTTTCATCAATGTGCCCAGTGATTTTTCTACTCCTGTAGGTGATGTTATCACAACATATAGATAGAATCAAAAATGAGGATTCTGGAAAGGCTTCTATAGAAGAGACATGATGAAGCAAGAATGACATGTTTGAAGCACATGTTCAGGCACGTACTCATATCCTAATATATAAAAAGTGGTACTGTTAAACAAGGGCCATTTTAAAAGATCTTTACTTTCAGTTACCATTTTATTGAAATGTATTCCCAAATTATACATTCATTTAGGTTGTTTTCAAACATAGGCACAGCTTGCCATAAAGAGCAGATAAATTTAGCGGGCTGATTTGCCTTAATTCATTGTTTCTCAATCATGGCAACTATAAGCTGTGTGGATTTCAACTCCCAGAATTTCCCAGTCAGCAATAGGGAATTCTGGGAATTGAAGTCCACACAGCTTAAAGTTGTTAAGATTGAGAAACACTTCCCTAATATATTTAATGCAGCCATGAGATGTTGTGAGTGAATCTGCTTGCCTATTCCAGGTTCATGCTTCAGCTTTGATCTTGCTCTAGAGCAGAGGTCTTCAAACTTGGCAGCTTTAAGACTTGTGGACTTCAACTCCCAGAATTCGCCAGCATGCTGGCTGGAGAATTCTGGGAGTTGAAGTCCACAAGTCTTAAAGCTGCCAAGTTTGAAGACCTCTGCTCTAAAGCAACACAAGAGCAGTGACTGAAACATTGGCATTTGTGGAAATTAGGAAAGACAGGGCCTTTGTGAGGAACTATACAGATGTGGCTAAAGAAAGCATGTACATCTTGTTTGTTTCATGGGTGGTTTACAGACTGGCTATATAATTTCTGACTATTTTTACAGTTTTTCAATTTTGTAATACCCATTTTCTTTCAATATTGTGCTAGGATTGATTTACATTTACTGGTGGTAGAGTCAGGCTATTTAAAAATATATTTAATACATATACAATTTCTGCTTTTCAAACACTAGCTATCACTTTTATTTTTATCCTTAATGTATTATACAACCTGCCCAAACAAGCTGCAACATTTTGCAGAGGTTATAATTCTCTCAGAAACAAAAATGCATCTTTAAGAAGTATCTTTTTATATAAAATTGTAAATAAAATGTAAGACACGTTATACACTCTGGAGTTATTTAATGAAGTGTTCAGGATACTTGAGTCCAAAAAAGATTGTAAAGAAAATTGTTTAAAGTAAAAATTAATACAAATAAAGGGAAATGATGGTATTCTTAGTAACCTACAATTTTAGATATTCTCAGAATCACTCATGACAATATTCATGTTCACTTGTTCAATTTTGATTTGCAGCCAACTCAAGATAGCTACTGCCACTGAATTGTTTCTTTTATAGCTAGGCAAGATTTCAGAAAGTTTTGAACCAGCAACCATAGAAACACAAAACAACAGACCTTCCTTGCAGAGATTGTAAATTCCACAGTATTATCAAAAAAAGTGATACTGTGTTTGGTTTTTATAAAGATTAGTGCCAATACTTAGCATGTGAATTTCCTCTAATCCATTTTACCAAAATAGCATGTGTGAAATTCTACCTTGCCTTCCAGTTATCTTTATATCTCTACTCCCTTTCTTCTCCTCAGGTTTATTCAGTTTATTTGCATAAAAATATCACACAGCATTGAAAGATAAGTACATTTATTACAGTTTAAGATTTTGAATCAGATTGTCACTTTATTCAACCTTCGTTAGGCACCACAAGATGTTTAATCTGTTGCTTAAAAGCAATAAATATGGCTGACCTCTGGAAACTGATCCACACAATTTCCAAAGGATGTGACATTTAAAAATTTCCTGCATAGATACTGTAGAACTAAATACCACTTTATGTAAAAGAGAACTGCATGTCTCCAATATTCACAGATATATCCTGTAAGGAACTTTATTGGGAATAATGCAGCTTTTTGAAAGAAAAAAATGCATATTAATTTACTGAATCTGTTGTATCAGATGTGTCTCTTTTTGTTAAATACCACTATTTAACATAAAAATGGATATATAAGCCTACAATATTAAAGTAGTTGTATGAATATTAATTCCCATTAAAAAGTTGGATTATCATTATCAGAATAATCTGCCCTAGAAATTGAGGGCCTACTGACCGCGGAAGCTTGGTCTTTAATTTATTAGATTAGTTTTAAACTGAATTAAGACTTGATCTTAACAGCTGTCACACAGACATAATTTCATGGTCTTTTCTGGTGGTTGCTCCATATTTGTTGGAACTGGACAGTTTGCCTCAAGGACTGAATGGCAAATGCATGTATATATATATATATAGGGATACCACATTTTTGATGGTGTAATACGAAGTGAAAATTACTGCACTGGTGAAAATAATGCTCATAAATTGGTTGAGAGAGGCAGTTGGGGGAGGGATGAGGGAGAGGACTGTTCATATATTTAGCATTTAGGAAATTTACTTCCCAAAGCTTTTCATAGAAGTTCTGCATATAATGTATGTCCTAGGATATTGGCTTACATTTCAATATGCTGTTTCACATGAACATTTCATCGCTGCTGGGTTTAAAAAAATGCTCGGATGGGCGGGCTACATTTGAAATAACCACCTCCTACTAAGCTTCAGGATACATGTATACTAATACAAATGCAGAATTCTGTGGAGAAGCTCTGGATCCCATCAATCTTCCTCCTGTGAGGAATTATTTTCACCAAAGCCATCTGTATGAGGAACATCTTATTTTAAAATATATAGCAGAAAGTATTTGTGAACTCATCTTCCAGAATAAATACAGTCTCCTATGGTGCAATATGGCGATAGGCATCTTATTCCTTTCAGCATAAAAGACTGTGCCTTTACAAATTTACCTTCCGTGAAAAGTCTGGACAAACGCTTCTGACAATAGAACACTTGGTGCATTCTCTTAAAACTGTATGGTGCTGTACAAAATTCTTACAAATATTTCATTGTATGTGTTTCTGATAGCTTGTTTGTACTGGGTTTTTTGTTTTTGTTTTTTAAAAGGGAGAGTTTTTTTCTACTAAATTATCTATGTTGCTTAGTTTGGGATGTTTTATTTCAAGCAATGCTTTAGTGCACTACAAAGAGCACCACAGGCATGCTTAGGAAGTGTTAAAAATGGGTGAGTTTTTCTAAAGCACAGAGAATTACCCATGAAAAGAGGAGAGAGGGGTATTCCTGGTAGGATCGAAGAAGGTAGTTGTAAGCATCTAATGGCAGTAGTAAGAAGCAAAGAAAGTTAATAGTATTGCAGATACACATTTGCTGGCCTTGTGTTATATATGTGATGTGTGTTCTACCTGTATCTTTTGTTTTTTATATATACACATTTTTCTTAACAAAAGAAAAAATATTTGATTTGATGTTTTGTACTTCTGCCTTGTACCTGGTTTCTGTCAATCTATTTCTGCAAAAGGATATTAAAGCCGAAAGGTAATGGATGTCAGTATATTGTATGGAGGTTCTTGACCAAGTAACTTTTCTTTTAATCTCAGCAGTTTTCTCACAGGACTGGTATGATACCACTACACCACTGCAAACAGGAAGCTCTTTTGTGAGAATGCTCACAATATTGTCAAAGCTCACCAGCCTCAAAACATTAGGAACCTTGCCTTGGTGCTTCTGAAGTCTAATTTGTTTTTGAAATCTAGCAGTGCTTTCATTTGAGAAAAGAGTGGAGTGACCATCAAAGAGTAAGAAAAAGGGTTTTGCATTTGTTTGCCCAGTTGTAGTTTCCCATCATTGTGTAGACAAAAATGAATGCAACTACAAGAGTGTCTCTGCGGTTTTCTAATAACTGAAAGATTTGATTGCCTCCTGTTTGTACCCTTACAGAAGACAGTAATTATACAGCACTTTCATGCTTAGAAAAAATATATCTCTGAATATCAGGTGCAAGGACAAGGCTTGCTCTTTAAATGCCCTTTATGTAATTAGCCACTACTAGCAGCAGATAGTCCTTGGTCAATCCACAAAGATTGCCAATAAATTCAAAGAGAGGGACAGCTTACTGTACTTGAATTGTTTGTCTTAGAGGCAAAACTTAAAATTTAATAGAAGATACTAAAAGATGCATTCTGGGAAATTAAGAAAATTATTGTTTTTCAGTGGTTACTTTTTAAGCACCAGAGGCATGACAAATCAAGAGAAAAGATAATGGAGTGCTTTGTGTAAATTATGCTTTGGAATCAGAATTCTTGACAAGATACTACCCTGCATCATGAAACCATTTATGTCAGTTGTCACAGTTTTGAACGGTATAAAATTTTCTTTTTGCCGTACACTTTTATCCTCTAGATGTCCAAATGCTCATAATAATTCATGTAATATTCAATATACTGACAGTAAAAATCAGTAGAAAAATGTGAAAGGTGGTCAGATTTTAAAAATGTCAAAGTACTCCTGTTTCTAAACTCTGATAATAAGTAGTATGCTTCCTTGGAATTGATTGTATTGACAAATGTGTTTGGCTTTTAATTTGATGATGCCAGTTTTTCCTCCAAATGTCATGCTAATATTCTCCTCTATTACCTTCCACTTGCTTCTTTAAAACAGAACTGCTAGAGTTGCCAGAATTGGAAAACACCAATCTGATGAATGATCTTCTGCCATTATAACATAATATTTTCAAAATTTGTAAAATTTAATCTGCCAATGACCTTGTTTTTTAAAAATGTCTGGAACAAGCCAGCATCAAGACACACAAAACACATTCATCCATTTGCAAGCAAGCAGATTTCCATATACAGTCACATAATATTACTATATAATATCCCACATATACCCACCAGCTGTCTCATACTTTTAATTAAAGAGGTTGGGACTTGAATGATATGCATTTAACAGGCAGACTAATATTGCTCACTGTGTATACTGAATGACTAAAGTGTTCCACAAAATAGTTTTTTTTAGGAATAGATCAATTATTTTATAATTGATTTCACAACACATAACATTTGTCTAAAGTAAGAACTCATATGATGCCTTTAAAAAATTATCAAGCCAAGAATTTGCTATATCCATAAGACTTCTGTGATTGAAATGTAAGTATAAATAGAAAAAGCCCAGTAAATACAGCTTCTCCCACTTCTGTTTTGCAATGACAACATAGTTGTCTCTGTGAATCTCTTCATTTATTCTTAAAAGATTCAGAAGCCACATTCCATTCTATATTAACTAAGCCAACCATTTTAATATGAGCATTTGGCTTCAAGAATGTTTATATGCAACACAAACATCATATTTAATGAAGGGCATGGCAGCATCTTTTCTGCAAGAGAGATGAAAAGGTACTTTTAGCACAATTTGGAGATTATCTTAAAAAAAAACACCTTCACTCCTAGGAATAACTTAAGAAGCAAAAGCTAAGATTCCAACAAGTCTAGATCAAATCCTAAGGATTTGATTTATTGGTGGTCTCTCCCCATCCTCCTTCACTCGCACCACCTGCTCCTAA
The DNA here is from genome assembly GCF_059756535.1 of Pantherophis guttatus. Classification (NCBI taxonomy): domain Eukaryota; kingdom Metazoa; phylum Chordata; class Lepidosauria; order Squamata; family Colubridae; genus Pantherophis; species Pantherophis guttatus. The sequence goes on along the minus strand of NC_142065.1, from coordinate 183,294,279 downwards.
GTACTAACTAGATCTATTCCTTTCCAGCTTTTTCTAGATCACTCAGCCAAGGTCAGTGAAGCGTTGCCAGGTATATTTCAGCATGCTTACTAACCTTGAAAAAAATGAGTTTCTATTCAAAGCAAAATGATTACAGTCACTAGGTGACAAAAAGAAATCTGAAAAAGAAGCTGAGAATTACTGATGAAGAATTAGAAGAGAAACAGGGCTGTTTTATTTTATTTATTTTATTTTATTTTGAATTTGTATACCGCCCTTCTCCCTGAGGACTCAGGGCGGTGAACAGCCAAGTAAAAACATTAAGTACAAATATTAAAATACAGTTAAAATATACATATATAAATTTGGCCCCATTAATTAAAAACAATAAACAAAACACTTAAAAACACTTTAAAAATTAGGCCAGCCCGGCTTGCTGGAAAAGGAAGGTTTTAAGGGCACGGCGGAAGGCACCGAGGTCTTGGATTCTCCTTATCTCTGGAGGCAATTGATTCCAGAGGGTAGGTGCCCCCACAGAGAAGGCCCTCCCCCTGGGGGTCACCAGCCTGCACTGTTTGGCTGATGGCACCCCGAGGAGGCCCTCTCTGTGGGAGCGCACGGGTCGATGGGAGATCGTCGGTGGCAGCAGGCGGTCTCGAAGATAGCTAGGCCCTATGCCATGGAGCGCTTTAAAGGTGATAACCAACACTTTGAAGCGCACCCGGAAGACCACTGGGAGCCAGTGCAGCTCGCGCAGGAGCGGTGTTACATGGGAGCGCCAGGCTGCTCCCATCACTACCCGCGCTGCTGCATTCTGGACCAGTTGGAGCCTCCGGGTGCTCCTCAAGGGGAGCCCCATGTAGAGAGCGTTGCAGTAGTCAAGGCGAGAGGTGACGAGGGCATGAGTGACTGTGCACAGGGAATCCCGATCAAGAAAGGGCCGCAACTGGCGGATCAGGCGAACCTGACAAAAGGTCCCCCTGGTTACAGCCATCAGATGTTCCTCCAAGGACAGCTGCCTATCCAGGAGGACTCCCAGATTGCGAGCCCTCTCTGTGGGGGCCAACGACTCGCCCCCAATAGTCAGTGATGGAGTCAACTGACTATATCGGGATGCCGGGAGCCACAGCCACTCAGTCTTGGAAGGGTTGAGCCTGAGCCTGTTCCTCCCCATCCAGATCCGCACAGCCTCCAGGCACTGGGACATCACTTCAAGGGCATCTTTGGGGTGGCCTGGGGTGGAGATGTACAGCTGGGTGTCATCAGCGTACTGGTGGTATCTCACCCCAAAGCCACGGATGATCTCGCTTTAATCGTTTTAATCTCGATTGGCAGTGCTTGCCCTCTCAAACAACTTGACTTTGGGGACATACAAGAAATAGTTATTATTAAAAGTTATTATTAAAAAGGATTGAAGAGGAATCCCATTCCTTATTTGCTAGGAAGCCCAAATTTTGCTTCATATAGAATGAATTAATACTGTGGAATTAATATTATGGCAGAGAAGCCATTATTTCTTATAAAGGTGATTTATTTTGTTTTTAAAGCTTAACACTAAACACTAAAAACTCTGTGGGTGAACTTTTCAGCTTTTTAAGGGGAGATTTAGAGCTAATTTACATTACTCGTCAACAAGTCTGTTCTCCTTTTGGGGGAGGGGGTATTTTTGCCTTCAAGTCAGTGTTGACTCCTGGCAACTGCCCAGATAAATCCCTGCCATTTTTTAAACAAGATTTTTGAAGTAGTTTGCCATTGCCTACTTTCTAGAGCTGAGAGGGTGTAGCTGGCCCAAGGTCACCCAGCTGACTTTGTGCCTAAGTGATTAAAGTACCAGACTAGAAACTGAGAGATGGAGAGTTTCTAGTCTGATACATTAATCACTACACCAAACTGGATGTCTGTACTCTTTTTAGGGTTTCTTATTAATATTTTAGGAAGAGATGGTGTGGCCATAGCTCTATTTTTAATTTTTTAAAAAAGGGTTATGCTTAATAAATAGAGTTCAACCTAAGAGATTGTTTATGCCTGTGGATTTTAAAGGCAGATGCTTATCACAACTGAACAATTAGTTTTATTAATATATTAATATGATGAAGCTGTCAAAGAAATAGATTTTCTTTGTTTTGCTGATGTTCAGAAGATGTTCCTTGAAGACACAGACAATCATTCATTAGGACAGATGGAGCATAAATGCATGCCCAAATACACAGCCAGTTTTCTTTACAGAAGTGAAGAGCAATTCTGGCATGGAGTCTTTCCATATACGCAACTGAGCTTCTGAGATTGTAAACAAACACTCAGTTGTACCACTGGCTTCATTTAGGGAGGCCTAAATGCATTTATCTTGTGTTAAATTGCACTGCTCTCAATGGAAATCAGAAGCCACTTTTACTGCTATGGGAACTTCATATGAAATAAGAAAAGTTTTACAATGGCAGTAAGTTAGTGTCAGTTTCAGAAATCCCATGCAAATAACTGTACTTTTGCTACAGTTCTCTCTATTGAGTAACTAAGAATTGTTGGTTGATGGTTATCATTGGTGATAAATGCAACGAAAGTCCTTTCAATATTTCTTGAAAATATGTGTCTGTTGTGATGCAGTTTAGCAAACCTGTTTTCCCAACGTTGTTCATTAAATATTTGTAGCCAATTTAACATTTGGCTGCTGAAAGCACAATAGGGTCTTGCATTTATTGACTGTAAATAAATCCAACCTTTATGTAAATACATTGGAACATAGAGGTCTTGTTCAAGAACTAAATTTTAATGATAGAAAATAAAAGATGCATTTTCATTGAAAGTTTCTACTCCTACCTTAACAGCAGACTTATTTGTATTATTTATTAAAGATCTTTGAATATTATTTTAGAAATAAACACATTTTAAAAGCCTAATGGTATGGCCTCAATATAATATAAAGCTTATCAAAATGTATTGTTAGTTTCTTAATTTTACAATTTTTCAAACATCTGTCAATATGAACTGGAAAAAAAACTTTGATAGGACCTTCCTTTATAGTAAAATTATTTATCTGATTTTTATTCTGCCTTTATTATTTTTTTTATAAATTACTCAAAGCAGCAAACATATCTAATTATCCTTCCTCTTCTTATTTTGCCCACACAACAACCATGTGAGGTGGATTGGACCGAGAGAGAGTGATTAACTCAAAGCCATTGAGTGAATTTTTCATGCCTAAAGCCAGACTAGAACTCACAATCTCCTGGTTTCTAGCCCAGGAGTAAGAGTAACTACTTGACCCAGCTGATTCTCTTCTTTATATTTAAATGCTAATAAAAGGAAGCAATTTAAATATTAATAGAAGTTTAATGGAATTAATACACACTACATTACTTGGTTAACATTGCTACTGGTGACCTGATTCTGGAATTTCCCATCAGCCCAGTTCTGGACACAGAGTCATTCAATATTCTTCTCTCGTATTGACATCATGTAATCTTTTGACCAACATAAGACAACACATCACTTATAGCAAGAGAAAATGCATGTGAAACAAGGTTTTGGATCTGGCATGCAGCTATACTGTCATTGCAATTCTGCCTTACACCTCTTTTCACGAGACAGTGATGTCAGTTACAAAGATACGTAAGTTACTTAATATCAGGGGTGAAATCCAGCAGGTTCTGACAAGTTCTGGAGAATCTGCGTAATCTGCGTAAATTTTGAGTAGTTTGGAGAACTGGCAAATACCATCTCTGGCTGGCCCCTGGGGGGATGGAATGGAGATTTTGCAATATCCTTCCCCCCAGTGGTGGGTGGAAATGGACATTTTGCAATATCTTTTCCCTGCCATGCCCACCAAGCCACACCACGCCCACCAAGCCATGCCCACAGAACCAGTAGTAAAAAAAATTGGATTTCCCCACTGCTTAATATGTTGTCTTATATTTGCCTACTTTCAAATGTTCCAAGAAGTTCAGAGAGAAGGATAAATTGTCTGCTCTCTGAAGAGTATAATTGAACATGAAAAAATGCAATGTACAGATAAAAACGTATAGTGCCTAATATATGAGTCCCCCTGGGGAGAAGGGCGGTATATAAATTGAAATAAATGAAATGAAATCAGTCTAGTATATATATTTAGCAAAATCAAAATTTGCAGGCTAAAAGCAGCTTGGTTTTCTATGGGCTTAAATCCAAGAATTTTGGCTAAACTGAAGCATGCTTTATTTCAAACATATTAATGAATCCTAAAGTGTGTTCAGAGTGATTTCACATATTGTTCATTGTTTATAAAATTTCAAAGATAATTCCAAGGTCCATTATGCTGATATAAACTAACAAAGTACATGTTAAGTGATTTCCAATACTAATCAACACTATTTTCACTTAAAAGTAGATGTACATAATGAGTGTTGCAATGTTGATTTGCCTTAAACATAATGCTAATATCAACCGTTATAAGCCTATTTGCCCTTTACGTGCATACATAAAATAAAACTATGGCTAAAACCAGTAATTACACTGTAATTACAGGAACTGTTATGCAATCAGACTGCGTTTTCGGATAACTGAAAAAGTCATTTTTAAAAATGACTTTTTTAAAAACAACTTTCCATACTTGTGTGTATCCATGTGTCTGAAAAAGAAAAAAATACACATTTAATTTGAGTGTGACTATAAAATATATATCAAAACTATGTCTAGCTTTAGCTAATGTGCAAAATAGACAATAGTTTTAGATTAACCAGTTAGACAAAGTTGGATCACCCATTGGGCAAGGTAGCCTAACCATACTCAATTTATGGTAGAGTAAAAAAGGTAATAGGGACGCAGTGGCTCAGTGGCTAAGACACTGAGCTTGTTGATCGAAAGGTCGGCAGTTCAGCAGTTCAAATCCCTAGTGCCACGTAACGGGGTGAGCTCCCGTTACTTGTCCCAGCTTCTGCCAACCTAGCAGTTCAAAAGCACGTAAAAAATGCAAGTAGAAAAATAGGGACCACCTTTGGGAATGTAACAGCTTTCTGTGCGCCTTTGGCATTTAGTCATGCTGGCCACATGACCACAGAGACGTCTTCAGACAGCGCTGGCTCTTCGGCTTAGAAACGGAGATGAGCACTGCCCCCTAGAGTCGGGAACGACTAGCTCATATGTGCGAGGGGAACCTTACCTTTACCTTTAAAAAAGTAATAATGTCTCCAGGTCCACCCTACTCCACAGCTCTGAAGCCACCTGCAGCCACCATCATCAGCTGAATTTCTGTAGTGCTTTCTACTGTCTTCTTGTTGCCTTCTCTGACAATCCTGAAGGTAAGAACATTGATTTAAAATTGATTTAAAATACACCTTCAATGAAGTATAATTTCTAGTCCACAAAATGAAAAACTATTGAACATTATTTTCTCAACCCCCTGAGAAACTCCAACTAATAAGAGTTTACAGTAAATAACTTCTAGTCTGGTCAGTGAAGTGCCTCACATGTCTCAGTATGGAAAAAGTGTGAGCCAAAAATGCATGAAAGTTCATTATATGTCAACTATTGATTATGAAGAGACAGAGGCATAATTGTCTGTAGAAGCTACCATGACCCACAGTGGACCCACAGACACGTCATATGTTAATGAAGGAGGGGTCAGAATGCACAGAATTTAAATTGAATAATAAACATTGGCTCAGAGGATTGTCTCTCATTGGTAATTTACGTATATACACCATATTTCCATCTTTGATTATAAATGCTAATCAGGCAGCCAGAAATGTGAGAAGCTTAAACAAATGGAAAGAAAATAAGCTAAAATGGTGCCATCCTCAGTGGTGGGATTTAATTTTTTTTACTACCAGTTCTGTGGGCGTGGCTTGGTGGGTGCGGCAGGGGAAGGATACTGTAAAATCTCCATTTCCTCCCCACTCCAGGGGAAGGTTACTGCAAAATCCCCATTTCCTCCTGATCAGCTGGGACTTGGGAGGCAGAGAATAGATGGGGACGGGGCCAGTCAGAGGTGGTAGCCTGCTTCCCCCAAAATAAGACATCCCCTGACAATAAGCCCAATCAGGCTTTTGAGTGCATGGCAATAAGGCCAAGTGCTTATTTCAGGGTTCAAAAAAAAATAAGACAGGGTCTTATTTTCGGGGAAACACGGTATTTACCGGTTCTCCGAACTACTCAAACTTTCCGCTACCGGTTCTCCAGAACTGGTCAGAACCTGATGAATACCATCTCTATCATCCTTCAATTTCTCAAAGCAGCCCCAATATTTTGTGGAGAAAGGGAACGGCCCTCTCCGCTATGTTAGATTTATACTGAATTTGTGAATAGTGTCTGTGAACTGATACAGTAGGATCAGTTCTTCCTAGTAGGTTATCCTAAGGTTTGTGGAACTTAGCTATTATCTCTGCTGTATGAAAAAATATATAAGAGGCAAAACAAAGTTATATTGCAATCTTCCCATTTAAAAATAAAACAAGGGCTTGGATAAAGATTTATGAGAATGCTGATACTGACATAAGTTAGATAGACAACACTTTGAAATAACAAGTTTTTAAAAAAAGCTTTCCAAGCCACATCTATAAATATCTTCTACCCTGAGACTTATTCTATGTTCATCTCTTTTCTACTTTCATCTATGTCTTTTACACACTGATAGGTGATTGTATAAACAGGCAGCTCAAGAGTTTGCACTATGTTCATTTTGACTGTAGCAAAGCACCATCTGTTTCACTCTTCTAAATAAAAGTTTTATTGTATGGGAAAAGCTCTGAACTCTTAGTCCCTTTTTACAAATTAACTTGGCACTTAATGGGAAAAAAAAAAGAAGAAAAGCAGCATTTTTTTTTTTGGAGTTTGCACAATAAAAGGAACTGGGCAAGAAACCAATTTTTTTTCTGTTGCACTAAGTAAAATTGGAGCAGGGGGAAGGGCTGGTAAAAAGATTATACAGATTCCCTCCTTTTCACATATACATTGCTTCCTTTATAATTTTGACCTTCATATAAGAAGGACACCAGTCAGGAGTAAAATCCAGCAGGTTCTGACAGGTTCTGGAGAACCGGTAACGGAAATTTTGAGTAGTTCAGAGAATCGGCAAATGCCACTTCTGGCTGGCCCCAGAATGGGATGGGAATGGGGATTTTGCAGTATCCTTCCCCTGGCGTGGGTGGGAATGGAGATTTTGCAGTATCCTTCCCCTGCCACGCCCACCAAGCCACACCCATAGAACCGGTAGTAAAAAAAATGGATTTCATCGCTGACACTAGTAATCTGTCAGACTCTTTTGGCCTGAATAAAAAAATTAAGAAGGATTAAATGAGACTGGCCAGTTTGGCAGAGGACAAAACTTAATTGGAAACAAAAGTCACCAAGGAGTAGATTCGAACTATTTTTTTCAACAAAGTGATGGCCAATGTAACTAAAAATACCATGTGGCATATATGTTATACAAAAATGGAGATATTTCTCTCCCCTTTCCAAGAGTGTGCCTCAATTAGGCTAATTTACAGAATGGACCCAAAATCTAGGACCTGTGACTGACACAAGATTGAAATTTAACATAGATGTGGCCTCTTCAGTGCTGCTGGAGTCAGATGTAGTTATGTGATCATCATTTACAACATGGCCTGACAGCTTCCTACAAAGAAATTCAAGGAGGAAAGCCATCAGGAAGTTGGAAGTCGCTCCTGTTCCCACTGCTTTTTTGTTCACCTATGGTAATTTCCTTATTTAGGTAAGGAAATAACAGTGAGATGATGATCCAGTTGGTCATGGATTGTCTAGTAGTTTCTAACATCATGTTTCTCGAACATCAGTCAATCAAATTTTCAGCATGTTCATCTACCGCCTGCACTTGCTATTTTTCCACATGGTTTGCAGAGCCCACTGAGCTCATTCCTCAGTTCTGCCTCTTCACATATACCAGCCTTGTAACTAGAGACCAGTCACTTTCTGCACCACCACCTCCTTTCCTCATGAAAAGGAGATCCAGGCAGGGGTGAAATGCTCCCAGTTCAGACCGGCTCACCCGATCCGGTAGCGATGGAGGCGGATGGTTTGGAGAACCGGTAGCAAAAATCCCTGCCCCCCCCACCATGCCCAGCTGAGTCGCACAATCATCAGAGGCTTTTTTTTTTTACTTTTAAAAGCATTTTTTCTACAACCTCGGCCGAAAAAATGCTTTTAAAAGTAAAAAAAAAGCCTCTGATGATCACACGGCTTGTCAAAGGCATTTAAAAGAAAAAAAAACTTGTTTTTTTTTAAATGCTCTGAGGATCTAAGCTGATCAGGGAACTCAGCTTGGATCATCAGAGCAGAACAAGGGTTTTTTTCTTTTAAATGCTATGACAATCCCAGCTGAGTTCCCTGATCGGCAGAGGCTTTTTAAAACATTTTTTTACAACCTCTTAGCTGAAGAGGTTTTAGAAAAAATGGTTTTAAAAGTAAAAAAAAAAAAAAATGGCCACGCCCACCCAGTCACATTACACCCCCACCCCCACCAAGCCATGCGCACAGAACCAGTAGTAACAAATTTTAGATTTCACCCCTGGATCCAGGTCTTATAATTATGCACTGAAAGGGCCAAGGGATAATATAAATAAAAACAGAATGTGATCGTCAAAATTTAGAAAATTAGCAAGAGAGAACAATTCTTCAGTAGAATCACAATGAGTCTATATGGACAATGCTAAGGGAATATTGCTTGCTCAAGTAAACAAAAAAATATACATATTTGAGCCACATTGATGAATACTTAAGAATGGGATTACTTTGGGATGGAGATGCATTTATACAGCTTCTTAGTACTTGCTGATTTTTTTTTTTGCATTTTTATAAAGCATTAAAATAATAAGCAAACTATGAATAAATCAGTGAGGATTTAAAATGTAATGAAGTTATAATTCTTCAGTATAACAATTATTCAATACCGTAATCCATTATATTGCATCAACAGACTAAAAATCACCATTTAAAGTAAGAATGAATATTGAGAGCCATGGTATAAATCACCAAGCAAAATTGTATTTATGATAAATCAAATACATATTATTAAAATATTTTAAGTATTTTGTAAAATTAACATATTTACTCTATTCAGAGACAAACCCAAATGTTGGCTATAGTATAAATCTGTGTATTAAGGTTTAAATTGAATTCTGCATCTGACTTATTTTTAAGATTTATTTAAGACACCAAACTATACTCCTACAAGTCAGCATTCTTCCAAGCAACCTTTCTACTAAAAACATACAGTGTAATATCCTAGCTACAATTACTATGTTCAATATAAAGGCAGTTTAGTACATTCTGAAGGGATATATGGTTTATAATGGGATATAATATATGGGATATAATGTTTAATAAGAAAATTGTAGGTTGAAATTTCAAAAATTCATCTGATATAGATCATTTCCAGAATTGTTGTACAGTATAGCATTGCCACCTGATATGAAAAAAGTGATCTGACCTGATCATTATAGTTCCAGAAATTTTTGAAAATGAATTGCTTATTTTAGTTAATCAGTCCTGGCAAAACATCTTAAACCAATGCTCTTTAAGTATGATATTTTGAGTAAAATTAATGTTCTTCTTCAATGAAGTTATCATTAGTACTTACAAATTTCTACTGAAGAACATTCTTGACTCTCCCAAGAGATATTTGTAGGTATTTCTACAGCTTTTTCCGCGGTAGCACAGTGGTAGTGCAGTATTGCAGGTACTTCTGCTGATCACCGGCTGCCAGCAGTTTGGCAGATTGAATTTCACCTGGCTCAATGTTGACTCAGCCTTCCATCCTTCCAAGATGGGTAAAATGAGGACCCAGATTGTTGGGGGCAATATGCTGACTCTCTAAACCGCTTAGAGAGGGCTGTAAAGCACTGTGGCGCAGTATATAAATCTAAGTGTTATTGCTATTTTTCACTGCTTCTATCTTATCAGACACAAAGCAATGATTATAGGACAGGACATATAATTTAATTATTTATTTGATTCATATCATTTTAGGGACTCAGGTTGGAAATGTGTTTATTATTTATTTATTTATTTATTTATTTTGATTACTCTGGACAACTAACATCAATCAAAAACAAAATGAAATGAAATGCCTATTCGACAGCCAAGATTTTTAAAAAAATAGTAGACACAATTAGAATAAGCAATTTCAGGTCCTTACAAAATGCTGGCAGATGCAGGCCCCACAAAGGCTTCCTTCCTGTGACCCACAAGATGGCATTCTGTAACAAGGCACCTCGGTGCCTTCCGCCGTGCCCTTAAAACCTTCTTTTTTCAGCAAGCCGGGCTGGCTTAACTTTTTTAAATGTTTTAAATTGGTTTGTTATTGTTTTTAAATTATGGGGCCAAATTTATATATATTCTTTTAATACTATTTTAATGTTTGTAATTTATGTTTTTATTCGGCTGTACTCCGCCCTGAGTCCTCAGGGAGAAGGGCGGTATATAAATTGGATATAAAATAAAATAAAATAAAAAAATAAATAATTGATGGGATTCATAGCCTGCCTCTCCTGTGAGATTTGATGCGATGGGTAGGAATGATTAGGAATCATAGCGCTCCTTCTTTCTTTTCCCCCCCATAATCACTACTCTATGATGTAGGTTGGTTTGAAAGAATGTGACTGGCCCAACACTTACCCCATGCTACTTCTCTTATAGATTATATTGGATTTATTTGTTCTGACTCTTCTCACATTTGTTTTGAAGCTAAACATTCAAGAAAAAAGAAAAAAACTTTTCACATTTTTCATTAAGTATGTGTGTGTGTGTGTGAGAGAGAGAGAGACAGTGTGTGTTTACATGTGTATGCATGTGCGTGCACATGTATATAGATAGACAGGTTGCACATGTATATAGATAGACACACTGTTTAGTGTGTTCAATGTGATTGGCAGATGAGCAAACATCTGCCTATCTACCTACAAGATGATATTCCACTTTGGAAGATCATCTTCTCTTAGCCATAGCTCCTTCCTTTACTCATAGGCTCCTTCAAATTACAGCATTTCCAGGCTTGGATATCTTCTCAGTTTAAAACATAGCCATTTATTTCCACTGTTTCCTGTTCTTTAATCAGTTATCGTGAGAATTTCCAGCTTCTTATTTTGTGGCTGTGGAATTTCCTTGGGAGACTTTGCTGACTTTGTCAACATCAGTTAAATGGTCCTGTATGTATACTTGTGGATAACGATGAAAAAATTTAGAAAGTTAAGCAAAACAAAACATAACTTTGGCAAAAGCCATGCTGCTTTTTCAGCAAGGTCATTCTTTTCTCTGTTTTCTTTAATAAGTATGTTTATACAATCTTTAATTGTGTTTGTGTCTGCCTTTCAGCAGTGTTGACTCCTGGCAACTGCCTGGATTAGTCCCTGCAGTTTTCTTGGCAAAGTATTTTTGGAATGGATTGGCCATTACCTGGAAGGGGCATTAAGGTAATCTAGCTATATATTCCTATATATCTTCATTAATATATTCATAACAATTTTTCTTAAAAGAAACCTATGCTGGCCATTTTCCAAACCCTTGGAAATAGATACCAAATTTTAAAAGAAGTTGCGTTTGTAAGTCAGAATATAAACTTTGGATTTAAAAACTAAATTCTGAAGCCAGTGCTGATACACTATATCAGTGAGTTTGGAGTTTTGAAGTCTTGTAAGTTAGAGACCAAGAATAAAAGTTGTGAATATATGTACCCATATTTCACTATTAAATCCTTGAGAATAACTGTGTGTTAAGTGGATTTCCTGACTTTCCCTAGAGTATTAGAAGACATCTGTTATTATAATTTCAGCAGTTAACAATTGAGCTAAACTGAATTTGTATTACATAAAATTAATGGCACATTATTAAATATAATTGTGTCTTTTCTCCAGAGGTAACAAGTATTTATATGGTAAATCCTCATCTTTTAAGCAGCACTTTTAAATATATTTAGAGAATATTTCCCATTAAAGCTATCTTGGAACTTTATCACAGATTCTGTTCTTACAAAATATAATACATTGTAGTAAAAATTACTTGCCAAGAAAACCAACAAAGTGGAAAAGATCCAAACAATTTTTTTAAACAAGTTTTATTAAATTTTTCTTTTTCATACATATTTTATGAACAGAGTATTGATCGGGTCACATCTTATACAATTTATAACATAATTATATATTAATTTTTATAGTCTATTCTAATCTTTTTTGTTTTTTCCAAATACAATTTACACATTTCAATTTCTGCCATGATTTTTTCCCTACTTTTTTATCCTATCTTAATCTCTTCTTAATACATAATATATAAACAATATCACCATCTGCCCTTCAAATCCTAATTTCTTAGTATTACTTCAATTAATTATCTTATTTCTCCATTTATAAAGTATATTTCTCAAAATCCCCATCACATTTTTAGTTATAAACAATATACTTCATCTCAACTGGCTCCTTGGTTTTCTGAGGAGCTGAGAGAGATGAAGCGTCGGAAAAGACGCCTAGAGAGCATTTGGAGGACTAGTCAATCCAATTCCGACCGGACACAGGTGAGGTCTTATATCAAGACCTACCTAGTGGCGATAAAAGCGGCAAAGTCTAACCACTTTTCCGCTCTTATCGCATCTGCAGAGAACCGCCCAGCCGCCTTGTTTAGGGTGACCCACTCCCTTCTCCGGGGGGGAGTGCGGGAAGATCCCTTGCAGGGTCGTGCTGAGGATTTTGTACAGTTCCTGCATGATAAAGTCGCTCGGATTCGGGATGGCTTGGACTCCGACTGGATGAGTCCGCGGGAGGAGACGAGGGCAGGTCTTGAGAATGTTATCTGGGAGGAGTTTGATCCTGTGACTCCCGAGGATGTGGACAGGGTTCTGGGTAAGATTAGTGCCGCCACGTGTTTATTGGACCCGTGTCCCTCCTGGTTGGTGCTGGCCTCCCGGGAGGTTACACGAAGCTGGCTCCAGGGGATTATAAGTGCTTCTTTGAGTGAGGGTGCCTTTCCTGCCACCTTGAAAGAGGCGGTAGTGAGGCCCCTCCTCAAGAAGCCTTCCCTGGACCCGGCTGAATTAGCTAACTATTGTCCAGTCTCCAACCTTCGTTTTGTGGCGAAGGTTGTTGAGAGCGTGGTGGCACGACAACTTCCCCGGCACCTGGATGAAGCTATCTATCTGGACCCGTACCAGTCGGGCTTCAGGCAGGGGTACAGCACAGAAACGGCATTGGTCGCGTTGGTGGATGATCTCTGGAGGGCTTGGGACAGGGGTTGCTCCTCTGTCCTAGTCCTATTAGACCTCTCAGTGGCTTTTGATACCATCGACCATGGTATCATGCTGCAGCGGTTGAGGGGGTTAGGAATAGGGGGCACCGTTCTGCGGTGGTTCTCCTCCTTCCTCTCCGACCGCTCGCAGTTTGTGTTGGCAGGGGGACAGAGGTCGACCTCGAGGCATCTCGCATGGGGAGTGCCGCAAGGGTCAGTCCTCTCGCCTCTCCTGTTCAACATTTATGTGAAGCCGCTGGGTGAGATCATCCGTGGTTTTGGGGTGAAGTGTCATCTGTACGCTGACGATACTCAGCTGTACATCTCCACCCCAGACCACCCCAACGATGCCCTTGATGTGATGTCCCGCTGCCTGGAGGCCGTGTGGGCCTGGATGGGGAGGAACAGGCTCAGACTCAACCCCTCCAAGACCGAGTGGCTGTGGCTTCCGGTGCCCCGATACAGTCAGCAGGTGCCATCGCTGACTATTGGGGGTGAATCCTTGCCCCCCACAGAGAGGGCTCGCAATCTGGGTGTCCTCCTGGACGCACGGCTGTCTTTAGAAGAGCACATGACGGCTGTGGCCAGGGGGGCCTTTTATCAGGTTCGCCTGATTCACCAGTTGCAGCCCTTTCTGGATCGGGACGCCTTGCGCACGGTCACTCACGCCCTTGTCACCTCCCGGTTGGACTATTGTAATGCTCTCTACATGGGGCTCCCCTTGAAGAGCACTCGGAGGCTCCAACTGGTCCAGAATGCGGCCGCGTGGGTGGTTATGGGTGCAACTAATTGCGCCCACGTGACACCCCTCCTGCGCGAGCTGCACTGGCTCCCAGTGGTCTTCCGGGTGCGATTCAAGGTGTTGGTTACCACCTTTAAAGCGCTCCATGGCATAGGACCCGGGTACCTTCGAGACCGACTTCTGCCACCAATAGCCTCCCACCGACCAGTCCGCTCCCACAGAGAGGGTCTCCTCAGGGTGCCATCGGCCAAGTTATGTCGGCTGGCGACACCCAGGGGGAGGGCCTTCTCTGTGAGAGCCCCAGCCCTGTGGAATGAACTGCCCCCGGAAATACGTAAGATCTCCGACCTCCGGGTGTTTCGCTGCGCTCTGAAGACCCTGTTGTTCCGCCAGGCCGGGCTATTAACATAACGTTTTAAATTGGGGTATTTTAAATTTCTGGGATTTTAATTGGAGCCTAATTATTTAATGATTTTAAATTTTAACTGTTGTTTTGTTTCTGTGTTTTTAAATAGGCTGTACACCGCCCTGAGTCCTTTGGGAGAAGGGCGGTATAGAAATAAAATTATTATTATTATTATTATTATTATTATTATTATTATTATTATTATTATTATTCAATTTGTACATTGAAATCCTTTAACTTAATTGACCTTCCACATTACCTTAATCTCTTCTAAGTATATAATAAGAAATATCACTATCCTCCCTTAATTCCTGATTTATTATAGCATTAATTAATTATTTTATTTCATCATTTACAACATATTATTTCAAAGTTCCCATCACACTTTTTTACATTTCAATTTTATCTCTTGGTTTCAGTTATTTTCATAATTGAACCAAATTATCACTTCATATTTCATCTGCTAACATTTTACAATACACAATATACATCATCATATTTACTTTTTCCATTCACAATTACTAATGTTAATACAGTTCCCTTAGATCTACTAATATATACCTTATTTCCCTTCCTCCTTTCCACTATTCTTCCCCTTTTAACCATTTTCTCTTGGTCTCTCCAGAATTCCACTTCTTAAAAATTTTCTCCCTTTTTCCCATTCTTGTCTTCTTTTTTTCATTTTTATATTTATTATATCTTTTCTCCTGACTTATCTCTAACTTTTGATTCTATTACTCAACATAATTCACCCCAAGCTTTTACCTAATCTTTTCCCATTTCCTTCTCTTCCTTTTGATTGATTCTTTTTTGGAAAATATTCCCCCCATCATTCTTTTTTTGCCACTGTAAATCCCAGTGTAGTCATCTAACTTTTTGCCTTCAATTTCTTTACCTTCAATATTATTTTCTTGCTTCTCATTTATATTTTCTTTTTCCTGTTTAGTGTGTTCTAAGTTTCTAACTTTTTATTGCCCTTTATTGATTCATGCATGTTTTTAAGCATCTCAATTAAATCCTCACACATCCAAGACTTCTTATTGTCAATTTTAAAAATTATTGATATTTTAACTTATGTTTAATTAAGATTTAAGTCCATATAGTCTCTTTTTTATTTCCAGATAATATCAAGTACAAATGTTTGTCCAATCCACTCCAATTTAAAGCGTTATTGTTTTCCACCTCCTTTACAAGTTGAGACCAAACAGTTTAAGTAGAAACAAATACTCCTTAAAATTTTTCACAGTTCTTGTAGTGATCAAGGTCACTGTTGTTATTTCTTTCCATTTTCAAGCCAGTTGTTGTGGTGCTTTCTTTCCACCAGCAGATGTCTCTCTCCAATCCACAATTCTCAGAACAACAAAGTATCCAGCTTGCAAAAGTATTTTAAATCCATATAGAAATTAATTTCTCTCAAATTTCTTTTCCTTTTATTGTTTTTAATTTATCCAAATTCAGTTTTAAATGCAGTTGTAAAATTTCCTTTCTTGGGCTTTAATATT
The DNA here is from genome assembly GCF_059756535.1 of Pantherophis guttatus. NCBI lineage: Eukaryota > Metazoa > Chordata > Lepidosauria > Squamata > Colubridae > Pantherophis > Pantherophis guttatus. Next base: position 183,278,453 of record NC_142065.1, on the reverse strand, counting down.
TTAACCTCCTCTTTGTTCTTCCTTCAAATTTCAAAACTGTCAAAATTATTTCAAATCCTCATTAAAAAGTACTTTCCCTTGGGTTTCTTTTTCTTGTATTAGTTTTAATTTCTCCAAATCCAATTTTAAATCCAAATATAAAGTTTTATTTTTACCCGGTACTAGTACTCTGTTCAAACACCGCTCCTGCACAAAATCTTATTCTGGTTGCCCCAGCTTCAAAGTGGTCATTTTTAATGGCCACCCCCCCCACCAGTTTGAAGAGCTGCCTCCGACCTTTTGAGGAACTTGCCTGTTCCTCTTGGTCGTCCAAGGTGCCTCTCCTTGTTCACCGTCCCTACAGGATGATTTTTGTGAGGCTTGTCAGAGCCTGCTATTTTCCAGTCAGTCTTGACGCGATGCTTCCAGTTTTTCCCCAAACAATATTTTTATTGGTCCAAAGTCTTTAAACTTTTTTTCTTCATATTTTATTATTTCTTATAGCAAAATTTCAAAAAATAGACAGAATACAAAAAAACCCTAAACATTAAAGGAAACATAAAATGCAAAAGAAAACAAACACCACGCACAAAAGAACTCTAAACATACGTTGCCAATACAAACCCCCAAAATATTAAGCATATAGAAGTCACTCCTTTAAAATACTTTATAAAGAAATACTTTATATATTATCAAATATAAAATATATTATCAAATATAACAATTAAAAATACCTAAGCATTCCATTCTATTATTATACACTATCATAACAAAGATGAACATACTGTGTCGTTTTCTGATTAGTTGAATCTATTGCATTTTCAAAAGGAATAAATTGCACATTTCCAAAATAAAATCCTTAATACCTACAATAATACCATCTTTCCAGTTTCTTAGAATAATTCTTTTTACTCCCTCATGCCTAATGCAATTTATAATTCCACAAAGACTGTCAGATTCCAAAGTTTGGGGATATAATTTAGCATCACATTAACATATTTAACATTTAGAAATTGCCATATAAATATAATTCTATACAGTGAAATGCTATCCAAAACAGAAGCCAACAGTTCATAATACCAGATCATATGGATCAGAGATTATTCAGATTTTTATATATTTAATAAAGAAATTACGACAGTGCCTGTCCAATGTAACTCACTGATGCCAAGGATGTCTATGTTTGCTCTAATAATTTCTCTTTTTTCAATTTTGAGTTTCCCAAAGAATATGCCTCTAACATTCATGTTTCAATTTTATATAGCTTTATATATATAACTGATGTATACAGCAGGAGTCCCCAACCTTTTGGACCTAAGGGACCACCAAATTCATAATTTTAAATCCCGCGGACCACTAATACAAATCCAGTGCACCACTTACTGAAGCACCTGGACTCCCAGTGAAGGGATGGGGTTCTTTAGGCACTCTCCCTCCTCTCTCTCTCTCTCTCTCTCTCCCACTCTCTCTCTTTCTTTTTCTCTCTCCCCCCCTCTTTCTCTCTCTGCCACTCATTCTCTCTGATTCCCTGTCTCTTTCTCTCTCTTTCTCTCTTTTATTCTGTCTCTTTCTCTCTCTCTTTCATTCTCTCTCTCTTTCATTCTGTCTCTCTCTGATTCTCTGTCTGATTCTCTGTCTGATTCTTTCATTCTGTCTCTTTCTCTCTTTCTCTCATTCTCTCTCCTTCATTCTCTCTCTGATTCTCTCTTTCTCATTCTCTTTCTCTCTCTCATCTCATGGGCCAGTCAGTGTCTTGGGGCTGATAGGAAGTCAAGCATCTCCCCGAGAGACCAAGGTGCGCGGAGCACCAACAAGGGCCAGAAGAAATGGCAGCGAGATCCAGCTTTGCTCCCGTTCTGGAATATGGAGCAAATCTCCATCCCCGGCCTTTCCCTTGCCAGGCGAGGAGTGACTGGGAAGGGAAGGCAAGGGATGAGGACAGCCACTGGTGGGTACCTTATTCCGGCCAGCGAGGGCTGCGCTGCAAAGTTGCAAGTTACATGAACCTCCCTCTACGGCGGAGATTTACAGCCCCACCATGCCTGGCCAGTCCCATATTCCAGAGCTCTAGTCATAGGACTAGCCATTGCTCATCCTGGAGCAGCTCCTCCACCCAGGTGCGCCATGGACCACCAACATTTTCTCGCAGACCACCAGTGGTCAGCAGACCACCGGTTGGTGACCACTGGTATACAGCATAGGCAACCTTTTTCATCATGGGTACCATCAGTTGTTGAACTTCTGAAAACTTTCCTCTAACATCATAAAAACCCTGATTACTAAAAGCTAGCCTTTGCTCTTCTTCAGTAGCTTTCAGGCTATCATCCAGCTGTTGGTATCCATATCTGAGTTATGTTGAGTTATTGCCCTACAGTGTTCTGGTGACATTTTTTCCTGGATAATTCACCATTGCTTTTCCTAACCCTTCCCATTTATCTGGGCTTGAGACCAGGGTGGGTTCTACTTACCTTTACTACTGGTTCGCAATGGGACCACATGCACAGAAGCATTTTAATGATGTCGGGGTCAGTGGGCGGAGCCTCCCACTGGTTTTACTACCGGTTCTATAGAACCGATGTGAACCGGGGGCAACCCACCACTGCTTGGGACCGGCATATGGTTGATGAATCAAACATCAACATAATTTATATTTGAAGTAAATAAACTTCATAAAATAAAGTATCAAGAATTTGGCAGCTTTCTAGTTCACTTCAGGAAAATAAATTAATATAATTTATATTATATTAATATTCAGGAAAATAAATTAATATAAAGATCCAATATCTATCTGTAGTTCCTCAAAATAATATCTGGGACTCCTTTCGGCCTGTTCATTCTAATACAGAGTGTAGAGTGCTTTCAAGAATTTGCTCTGCCCCCTGCATGCTCGATTCTTGGCTTCTTCATTAGGTTGGAAGAAGTTATGATTAACTGGATCTGGGAGGTGATCTACATTTTCTTGTGGAAAGATATGTTATCCAGAGTTTTAAATCTGTGATGCACTTCTTTTTTAAAAGGCCCTCCTAGGATTCAATAGTTCTTGACAACTGTTTCCATGTCCATTTTCCCCTTTTGGTGAGAAGATTGTTGGGGGTATTTTGGAACCTACTTCAAAATACCTACAGGAATTATCTGGACATTTTTCAATCAAGAGTTAGATCTAGGCAAGGGCTGAAACCACTCTGGTCATATTGGTACATGATGTTAGATTAGGATGGAAACAGTATGTTCATTCGTTGGTTGATGATCTCTGGAGGGCTCGGGACAGGGGTTGTTCCTCTGTCCTGGTCCTGTTAGACCTCTCAGCGGCTTTTGATACCATCGACCATGGTATCATGCTGCACCGGCTGGAAGGGTTGGGGGTGGGAGGCATCGTTTTACGGTGGTTCTCCTCCTTTCTCTCTGACCGGTCGCAGTCTGTGTTGACAGGGGGGCAGAGATCGACCCCGAGGCCCCTTATATGTGGGGTGCCGCAGGGATCGGTTCTCTCGCCCCTCCTGTTCAACATTTATGTAAAGCCGCTGGGCGAGATCATCCGTGGTTTCGGGGTGAAGTACCATCTGTACGCTGACGACACTCAGCTGTACATCTCCACCCCGGATCACCCCAACGATGCCCTTGAAGTGATGTCCCAGTGCCTGGAGGCCATACGGATCTGGATGGGGAGAAACGGGCTCAGGCTCAACCCATCCAAGACCGAGTGGCTGTGGTTTCCGACGTCCCGATATAGTCAGCTGGCGCCATCGCTGGCTATTGGGGGCGAATCATTGGCCCCCACGGAAAGGGCTCGTAACTTGGGCGTCCTCCTGGATTCACGGCTGTCTTTAGAAGAGCACTTGACGGCCATGACCGGGAGGATTTTTCATCAGGTTCGCCTGATTCGCCAGTTACGTCCCTTTCTAGATCGGTACTTGTTACGCACAGTCACTCATGCCCTCGTCACCTCTCGTCTGGACTATTGTAATGCTCTCTACATGGGGCTCCCCTTGAGGTGCACCCGGAGGCTCCAACTGGCGCAGAGTGCGGCCGCGCGGGTGGTTATGGGAGCAACATGGAGCTCCCATGTAACACCTCTCCTGCGCGAGCTGCACTGGCTCCCGGTGGTCTTCCGGGTGCGCTTCAAGGTTCTGGTTACCACCTTTAAAGCACTCCATGGCTTAGGACCTGGTTATCTACGGGACCGCCTACTACCACCAACAGCCTCCCACCGACCAGTACGCTCCCACAGAGAGGGGCTCCTCCAGGTGCCGTCGGCCAAACAATGTCGGCTGTCGGCCCCTAGGGGGAGAGCCTTCTCTGTGGGGGCACCGACGATCTGGAATGAGCTCCCCCCAGAGATACGGAGGATCCCGGATCTGCGCACCTTCCGCCGCGAGTTGAAGACGCTTTTATTTCATCAAGCGGGCCTCGCCTAAATCTTCTCCCTTTTAAGTGTAAATTTTAAATTTTTAATGTATTTTAAAATTATGGGTATTTTAAATTATGGGTATTAATTCAGCCAAATTTATTTAATTCATTTTATTCGATTTTAAATTTTGTATATTTATGTGTTTTATTTCATGGCTGTACACCGCCCTGAGTCCTTCGGGAGTAGGGCGGTATAGAAATTCAATAAATAATAATAATAATAATAATAATTCTGATCCTATTAAAACTTTCATTAGCATTCAACACCATCAACCATGATAATTTTCTGGATCATTTGTATAAATTGGGAATTAGAGGAATTCTTCTGTAGTAGTTCTGCTCATTCCTTAGTGGCTGGTTCCAGTTAGTGGTAGCACAGAAAAAGTGTTTGTGCAATTAGAATGGCTGGTTTAATCTAGCACGCCATAGGTTTTGGTGAACCATTGTCTGACTTTTAACATTTACATGAAACCACTGAAAGAAGTCAACTAAGAATACACTCAAGTTGTCCTATTGAGATCTAGATGGGATGAAATATGCTAAAGTTGAACCCAAAGAGATGACGTTGCTGTTTCTCATGGTCTAACCTGAGAGTATCTTTCAAAAAGACAGGGCACTAAACCTATAGAAGTAGGTCTGAAAGTCTTCCTGGGTTTACAGCTACTGCTGAATTAACACTTGGACACACAGGCTTTGCCCATGTTCAATAGATACACCAATTATGGCCCTAAACTGGAGGATACAGGTTGCAATAGTGACTCATCAATTCACGACTACCAAGTCTACTACAATGTGCTCTACATGGTGCTGCCTTTGAAGACTAAGCAGAAGCTTCAGGTGATGTAGTGCCTTGTGTTTTTATTATTTGGCATTCATCACCGTGAATGCTGGGCTTTCAACTGCAATTCCTAATGTTGGTTTTGAGCTATAAAGTCTTGTATGACTGAGGGCCCAGGACTGCCTCTTTTAAGCAGAACAACTCATCTCCCAATAAAATCATCCTAGGAAAAACGGTTTGTGGTTCCTTCATTTCATGAGGGATGTTAAGACAACATTTTTCAGGAGGACATTTAGAGTTTAACTAATGGATAACATTTGCTATGTCATAGATGAAAGCATTATCTATATATTATAATAATATATTGATGTTTACCATAGACAATTTACAGTTAACATGTTTATTATTAATACCGACTTTTTAAAATGAAAACTGCAAGGAATTGACTGTAAATCCAGTAATATAAAAATGTAATACATAAATGTATTTCTTAGCTGTTCCAGTAACACTGATCTTCTAAGTCTGCAATCCCTAAGTACACATAATAGGAAAGAACTCCATTGGCCACAATGGAGTTTATTTCTAAGCACTGATGCATGCTGAGTGTAATTCTTAGTCTGGTGATCATTCTATTTTTATCACTTTAATTTTATTTATACTTTAAAGAAATCATGTAAATCATCATATAGGGTTTTATGGCGGAGGCTACAAACATGTTGCATTATTTTGAACATTTTCTCTGAAAACTCCCTGGCTGCCAACATTCAACAGTCTCAGCGTTTATGCCTTTCGTCTTCTAGGCACTGCTGTTCGGGATCTTGTTATTGTAACCTCAGTCCCAGATGTGGCGCCAAAAACTAGTGCACTCTATAAAAGTAACTGACAGCTCAGATGTGTGGCTTAGTGGAGGCCTGGAGAAGTTACACCAATGAGAAGCTGGCTTTTTCACAGAGCCACACATGTTTACAGTCTGCATTCTGCCGGTAGGAGGAACGGTCCAACTGAAAAGCCGTAATGGATTCATAGCAGGAATTAGGATTAATTTTTTTCAAATATCGAACAATCCAATTTCTCTCTTTAAGGAGCTACAACATAGTGAAATAGTTTTGTCAATTGAAATAAAGTCTCATTTGAATGAAATCCTGAATCTGACTGATATGCCATGGAAGTGCACAGGAAATTATGAAAGAGATTTTTTAAAGAAAAAAATGTCAATTCTCATGTTCATATAATTTTTTGCTGAACATGAATTACCTCATGAAAAAGCCAATAATTGTCTATCAGAATATTATTTTGGAACATATTGCATCAATTGCAGCCTGCATGTCACAGGAATATTTATATTATTCTGACAACTATCAAGATATTGATTACTTCTTGTCTGCCCATATACAAATTAAAAAGTCAGGGTTCTCAGAAATTGGAAAATATTCCCACAGCTTTGCCTTTAGCATATTACAGCTAACTAATGCTGTACCATTATGTCCTGAACCTGATATCTCCAGATGTGTCATAATCCAATGTCTATCATCAAGTCTATATGGTCATGTTGACTAAAATAATGGTAGTTGGAAGTCTGGCCAGTGTCTAGGAAACTGATTTATATTTGTAACTACTGTGTCTTTGAGGTATATGAGCATTGCTTTCATGGAAGTCTCCTATGAAAGGTGTATGAAGGGTCATAAAATATGTATCCATGGATGCAGCACATGGTATCTCAACTAGTGGCCTGTTTATTGAAAGGTAATTCAATTTTGCTCTCAGGTTTACCTGTACCCTGATTTGAAGAATTTTTTTGACTCTGCCAATATTAATATTAATATTAATAGTAGGAATGCTGTTCATTTGGTGCATTTCCTAAATATGACAGATGAATGACAGTATTATGGTTTTAAACAGAAGGAAGAATCTATTCTTGAGTTTGAAGAAAACAGTTCATTGATAAGCATCCAAACAAGTGTAAGAAGTTCTTTGATACATGTACAATGTATTTGCATGCGTGTATGAATATATGAGAGAAACCTAACCTAACCTAACCCTATACTGGAATGAGATGTGGAACATTTAAGGGCTAATGTTATGTGAGGCAAATGTGGCAAAACACACTTCATGTTTCATCTCTCTGAAGTGGCTTAGGGATGGTAAGCAACTATTATCATCCCTATCTTTAATTATCACAAAAACAGAACATTGGGTCTAAAAGCACAATTCAGGAGTGACTTTTGAGGTTGTTTTAAAGGACTGAGATTTTTAAGGATGTCAATGTAGCTTGCCTCCAGGAAATCCTCTATTATAGGTGCTCTAGAATGACTTTTAAAATGGTTTGGATTCTGTAGTCAATTCTACAACTATGACCATGTTATAATAGGTATAACAGCTTTTCCTATCTGCGAACTTTTAAACTTTTATACTGGTATAAAATATAGATTCTACAAGATTCTACTGGTATAAAATATAGCACATGGTCATTGTCTATTTGACAAATATTTGGGATAAAAGTGGCAACAGAGCACAGGCTTGTACACTCGCTTGTATCGGGATAAATTTGGCTTTGATATAAAAATACTTAACAAAGCAACACTTCAAAATGAATACATAGGCATGATGTATGTAGGATTGTATAGCAATGGGAAACTGTTTTTTCACATTTTCTTCTTGAGATTTAAAAACAAATGAAGGATTCTCCATCCCATTTACCACGATGACAAAAGAGGTGAAAATTCCTTTATCGTAATGATATAAGTCTGAAAGGTAGAGTTTATTGTGTTGTTTGGTAGAGTTTATTGTGTTGTTTGTTGTGTGGCTTCAATTGCTAAGCACTTTTCTTTGGGGAAGAACGTCAGAGTCGTGATTATTCTATTGCAAATGTTTCATATTTGATGGTTGGGCAATAGGATAAATTATTATTTTATTCAACTGACTAATATAATCATTTTTATACATAGGGGAAGAGTGTCACCAGAGGCACATATGATATTGAAATGAGTCAAAAGGTCAAGTATCAAATTAAAAAACAAAAGACACTAGCCCTAAGCAATACAGGCACTGATTTCAGCCCATTAAGAATAGTTAAGGCATCACATTAGAAACAGACTGTCCTGCTTCAGGTACAAAGCCAGCTGTTTACCTAAGGCCAATCACTCCTCAATCTTAGGAAGCCGGCAATGGCAAATCACTTCTGAAATGCTGCCAAGAAAGCTGCAGGGACTTCTGCAGGAAGTTGCCAGAAGTCAACACTGACTCGAAGGCACCACCATTCCCTCCAGCGCGCCAAAACCAAAAAAAGTTTAATGGGAACAAGGCTGCAAGGCATCGGAATGTCTTGGCGTGTCTTAAATAGCGCTAAAAGAAGAACCTAAGAAGTCGTTACTCGATCAGTGCGATGCCTGCCTGGTCTCCACCAATCTGTCCTAGAAACTCTCATCCCTACCCTAATATGAACGGTGCCCGCAAGTGGCTTTCTCCGCAATTACGGAAGACCTCTCCCGCCTCAGCCCAAACCTGCCTTTGTAATCCGCGCCTCTTATTCCACAGCACGTTGTATTGTTGTCACCACTTGTTGCTTGGGCGCTTCAGGGCACTCGAGAGGCGAGGAAGGCCGTAGCCGGCGCTCCCAGCCCAGCAGTCCCTGAACCTACGCGGGTTAACTAGAGCGGCGGCGGGCAGGCGAAACTGCCGCCGTTTAGCATTTCAGAGGCAGTCGACTCCAGTCCGGGTTTTGGGGCTGAGGACTAGCGAGCCGCAGGGAAAGGCTAGCAAAAGACCCCGCTCTGTCCGTCCACCCAGCTCGCCCGCCCGCCCTTTCGCCAACATCTGGGAAGCGGCGCTGACCTGCAGAGGGGAGCTATCCCAGCAAGGTCCCTAAGTCCCCGCCGGGCCAAAGCGCCCGATGGCTGCAACGGCGCGCCCGGCCTTCCTGCCCAGCCCAGCGCATCCGCTGTAAGCGGCGGCGGCGGCTGCACCACCTCTGCTGCCTTGCCGCGAGTGCCTTGGCTGTAGCGGCAATAGCCGCCGCCGCCGCCGCCGCCGCCGCTCCCGCCCCCTCGCTCAGCCTTGCCCACCGCCCAGCCGAGCCGAACCGAGCCCACTCCTCCTCGGTGCGGCGCGCTGAGCGGTGCTGGGCGCGGCCATGCAAGCGCGGCGTCTGGCCAAACGCTCCAGTCTGGGCAACCGGCGCTTGAACACGGCGGGGCCGCCCTCGGCCGCGCAGCCTTTCCCGGAATCGGGCGGCCGCGGCACAGCCAAGACCGAAAACTCCTGGAGGCCGCCTCGGCGAGAGGGCTCGGCGGCCGCCCTCGAGGAGGAGGACGAAGAGGAGGACGTGGTGGTGGACGTCGAGGAGGACGACGACGCCGACGAGGCGGAGGAGCTGGCCGGGTCGGGCAAGGGCCACGCGGCCGCCCGGGTAAGCCTGAAGGTGCGTCGCCGTCGCGAGAAAAGCGTCCCCGCCGTCAGAGGCTCCGCCTGGCTCGGTTGTGGGAGGCGGGTGAGGGGCTCGGGGGCTGGGTGGGTCAGTGCGGCAGGTTATTGGGGTGGGGTATGGGGGGAACCTTCCTGATTGATGACAGCGGGGTCCTTCCTCGGGCAGCCGCTTGGAAGTTGAAGGCAGGGTTAAGTCAGCTCCAAGTTGCAGTCAGGGTTAGAAAAGGGGAGGAGAGCGTGCAAAGAGCAGGAGGCGTCTGAGCATACCTAGAGTGTCTTTGCTGCGCGGAAGATTTAGGAGCCGTTTCCACCCCTCTTTTGTAACAGAAGGGCAGAGCTGCTTGAGCCTGTCCTGGTGGTCGGGGGCAGTTGTATCCTCCGCTGCTTTTCATTCAGCTAAAATGTCTAGGTCCGGAGAAGGGATTTCTGTGCGAGTCAGGTTGTATAACAATAGGCTTCATATTCAGTATTTATCTTATTTTGAGAAGAAATGATGTTCTGCAAGGCGGGGGCAAGGTGTTCCCATTTTTAATTTTTATATTTCTAAAACGCATGGTCAGTCGAATTTAAACAAGGAAAGAGGATGGAATGACAGGCTGGCTTAACAGTCCTGCAAGGTTGGCATTCGCCTGTTTTGTTCCCCAACTCAGACAGTTAACTCGTGTAGTGCAAATAAAGATGGCTGTTGTTTACAGTATTTTTAAAAAATCAACCCTTTTAACAAAGTCTGTTGTGCCTGATCAGATAATTTATCCGACGGATGATTGCTATGATTAGACCAAAATGGGTGTCCAGAATTAACAATTTTAATGGAATTAAAAAGGCTGGCTGATGGAAGAGGGCAAGATTGGAATGACCATTGGAGAGAATGATAAAAAAAATAGCCGGGATGTGGGCACACACAGCTTTGAAATGCATGCAGCTAAAGCGTATGTTACAGAAACAATAGTAAAGCTTTAAAAGGCCAAGGGGAATGCCAAAAAGGGAAGAAGGTAAAAATGACATCAGCCGGTAGAACGGCTGTAGTGCAGGAAAACCAACTGTATTTAAACCCTGCAGTTCTAATACATGCTTAGGAGTAGTTTGTGTATTACAGCACCCAAAAGGTAACAGTAAGTTCAATAAATCTTACTCTCAAATAAATACAGGTTACATTTGGGTAGATGCAAAGAACATCTAATATATTCTATGGCATTAAAATAAAAGATATATTAGAAAAGCAAAAGCAATTAAAGCTTGGTTATTGCACGAAAGTTGGTGTGTGAGTGTGTCCATCAGAGAAACAAATCTGTGCAATTTCTGCAGCAAACCTGTGATTTTCTAGCTGGATCAATACTAAGAATTTCCATGGAGCATTTTAAAATCTTCACTATAACTAGATGCAGAAAGATTGGCTAAAGCATAGTTACATATTTTATAATTTAAAATATTAATAAGGATAAATGTATAAAGTATTTTGAACTAGCAAACATGACTCTTGAGTCAGCATCATGGACTAAATTTGGACCCAAATAACTCTGACAGACAAAGCTTATTGATCCAAAGCTCAGTTAAATTGAAGATTCTAATTTTTGGCTTTTAAAACCATAACCTTGAGGTTCTGTTCAGATAATGAACTAAAGTAGTATGCTTAGTTATAGCAATAGTTTTCCAGAATGAGTTTTTATTCAGAAAACATCTTTTACTGCTAGTTAACACTAGTTAACATTTTGCTGTTTAGAAATATGCTTAAGGAAAAAAAAGCTTTTAGTAGTAGGTGACCCTGCTGAATATTTTTTTTTAATTTACTTTTTTGTTTTCTTGCATTTTGTTGTGTAATTTTGAGACAAAACGTTCTTCAACACATGTTATAGCTATTTGAATTTTATTGTAAAAGAAAAATTGGACTATATAATATAACTTGCTGGCATTTTACAGGGTTTTCTCTTGTATTATTTAACCAATACTAAAAAAAAATCAGATAAGGTAGATGATTAATGTATTAACTCTGTTTGCTCATATCTTTAAATTAGCAAAAATTAGAAAATTCAATGTCAGTGAGTTTTGCAAAAACAGGTCAACTTAATTAAAAGTAGAAAGATGGCCTATTGTTACAAGTTTGGTAGATGACTATATATGATTGCTCATTATGTGATTTTTTTTTTACTCAGAGGAATTTTTTGATATGTAATAGGTTTATATACGGCATTTAAGAAAATACGCCTTGTTTGTTTTTGGCCTCCATTGTGAGTGGTAAACTAAGGGTCATTGTTGTTTTTCCTCTAAACTATGAGAAGCTAATATTATAACTAATAATGATTTATAATAGAATAGAATAGAACAGAACAGAACAAAACAGAACAGAACAGAATTATTTATTGACCAGGTATGATTGGACATAGGGTACAAATAAGCAATCAAATTATACTAAGAAACAATCAATATAAATCGTAAGGATACAAGCAACAAAGTTACAGTCATGCAGTCATAAGTGGGAGGAGATGGGTGATAGGAACGATGAGAAGATTAGTAGTAATAGTAATGCAGACTTAGTGAGTAGTTTGACGGTGTTGAGGGAATTATTTGTTTAGCAGAGTGATGGTGTTCGGGGAAAAAACTGTTCTTGTGTCTAGTTGTTTTGATGTGCAGTGCTTTTTAGCAAAGTGTGTGAAATTAAGCTCCTGTCTTAAAAGAGCAGTCTAAGACTAAGCATCGCCATGTTATTAAAACTGTAAAGGGACAAGTTGAGAAAAAACACAACCTGTATTTGGCTTCTTCACAGACTTTTCTCAAAGAATTATATTGGTAGTGAATATGGCATATTTTTATGCAAGTTGCTAAATACTTCCTGACACATAGTAGTTGCTTGTGGAGCCAAAACTTTTTGCTGTCATCAAGAATAATCTTGACCAAAACAAGAAGTAACAAAGTTTTTGTGTACAAAAACATTTTTGTGCTAAACTATGTAGCATATAGAAAAGGGTCAGATTTTCATGGTGCAAGAAAGGAAGTAGTTCAGTAAACTTAGTATCCAGTGGAAATGCTGATTTGTCCTAAACTGCTTACAGCAGAATTTCCTCAATATATTTATATACATTTAGGACATTAAAAAAAATAAAGTGGGTATTCTGAGTAAACAACTAGGCTACTTAGAGAAAGCTGAAGAAGATATTTGTTAGCAAAAAATTATGTTGAAGAATTCGGTGTATGTGTGTGTACATTTTTAACTTCTGGTGATTGGACTAGTTCAGATACTATTTTCTGACATCTGAATTAGAACTAGTAAAAATTAAAAAAATCTATGGAAAAGCGGGGTGGGTGGGGGGGAATAGAAAGATTTTATCTCCATGATGCTTTCCGAAGGCATTCATGGAGAGATCAAAAAAGTTTGAATGGTAATCACAACTGCATGACTGAAACTCCATCCCTTTTGTTTATGAATTAATAAACATACACAAAGTGATAGCTCTTCAGCTGCACAATTACAACACTATTTTGGCTTTTTATCCCTTCAGTTTTACTCCTTCATTACCCCTTGCAGAAGTTCCTGGGGTTTTTCTGATGTACAAAAACCATGTTCTATAGCAAAATTGTTTTTTAGAAATTATTCTGTGTGATGGTTAAAGAAAAGGAAAGGTACAATAAATAGTACTACTTACTTAGTAGAAAAATATACAATTATGGAAATAAAAGCAAGTTCCTATTACATCCTTTGCCACTAGTTTATAGTAGTAATTTTTACCGCTATCTTACATTTAGGAACTAAATCTTAGTTTCAAGTAACCTGAAAAGAAATGCAGGTAGTTCTCGACCTATGACTACAATTGAGCCCCAAACCTCTGTTGCTAAGCGAAACATTTGTTAAGTGAATATTGTCCCACTTTAACAACCTTTCTTGCCACAGTTGTTGAATCACTGCAATGTTTAAGCTAGTATGGTAACATAATTGTTAAGTGAATCTGCCTTCCCCATTGACTATGCTTGCAACAAAAGGTGATCATATGACCCCAGGCCACTGCAACCTTCATAATATGAGTAAACTGCCAAGCATTTGAATTTTGTTCGCATGGCTATAAGGATGCTGCAACTGTCATAAGTGTGAAAAATAGCCATAAGTCACTTTTTTCAGTGCCATTGTAACTTCAAATGGTCACTAAATGAATTGTAAGTCTATATACCAGTGATGGCGAACCCTTTAGACACTGAGTACCGAAACTGCATGCACGCGCATGCCCAAACTAAAAGGTGTGTGCGCATGCATGCGAATACACACATGCACCAACATGCATGCATGCATGCGCCAATGTGGGCATGTGCAGCAGAGACCCAAAGATCAATTGGCGGGTGGGAGGCAGGGCATCCCAACACCAGCAGCGCGGAGCTTCTGTTTCTTCGTTTGCAGGGAAACAGAAGCTCACGAAAGAAATGCCACAGAGATCTGACCTGGGGTGACGGCGCACATGTCAGCAGAGCGGGCTCTGTGTGTCACCTCTGGCATGCGTGCCATAGGTTCGCCATCATGGCTATATACCAAACTATATACTGTTTGATAGATGGTGGAATTCCATTCAGTGGTGGGTTGCTACCAGTTCGCCCTGGTTCAGGCAAACCAGTAGTAGCGGCGGCGGGAGGCTCCACCCACCCGCCCAATGTCATCAAATACCCTCTGAAGAGGCGCGCAAGTAAGCGAAGCAAGTGCGCATGCGCGAGTGAAGCAAGTGTGCATGCGCGAGCGAATCAGTAAGTGAAACCCACCACTGATACCATTCACCATTTATCATAATAGAAAAATGGGAGCAATTAGGGACTAGATTGGGCGTATCACTGAAGATCAGTGTTGTTGAATGTGATTATTTTGGGTAGTAAATTGCTTTGAAAGTCTTTCCTGATACACAACATTGCAGAGAGGGGACAGTTTTACTTACAAATAAGTCTCTCTTGAGTTGAGCTTAACCCTCGGTTGATCATGTGATCATGTCTATATGGTTCTCCTTCTGAAATATGGAAGGGATATATTGCCACTGCTTTTGATTTTTATTTCCCAGCCTAGACTATAGTCTAGATATTTCCTATGATGTCCCTGCCAAGCACTAACCAGGTGTGACTTTCCTTAATTATTTTATGAAGCAACCAAAGTTAGCTGAGGGCTGTAACTAGTTTTCAGATACTTATTTGATATTTTCCCAGAACTGTTAGTTCTGAAAGTACGTATCGTAATAGATATGTAGATGTCTTCCTCATTTTGTATGCATATATATTACACAAATACAATATAAAAAACAGTTTGTGTAGAACAGTTACAGTGATTAATTATTTTAGGTACTACTTTTAGATACAACCCTTTTCAGATGATTTGACCATATTTAATTAATATATTTAATAAAGAATTATTAACAATGTAAAAAATAAAATATAAATTAGGTTGAGTTGCCCCAAATGTAGCAATATATGAAAACTCAGAATACCACTTTTTCTAGCATAGAAAATGGCTTAGGACCTGGGTACTTACGATATTGCCTTCTGCCACCGACGGCCTCCCACTGGCCAATACGCTCCCACAGAGAGGGACTCCTCAGGTGCCGTCAGTCAAACAATGTCGACTGGCGACCCCCAGGGGAGAGCCTTCTCTGTGGGGGCACCTGCCCTCTGGAATGAACTGCCCCCGGAGATTCGTATGATCCCTGAGCTACGTACCTTTCGCCGTGCCCTTAAGACTCTACTGTTTCAACAGGCTGGGCTGGCTTAAGAACGGATTTTAATGGGTGTTTTAGTTTTTAATATAGGGCCAAATCATTTAATCTGTTTTAAATTGTTTTTTAAATTTTATAGATATACATGTTTTTGTATGGCTGTACACCACCCTGAGTCCCTCGGGAGAAGGGCGGTATAAAAATGTAAATAATAAATAAATAAATAAATAAATAGCATGATGACCACATTGTGGCTCTTTTCATGAATATTGTAGAGATTTCCTGGTGAGACGATTTTTTGATATAATTCTTCTCTTTCAAACTGCTTCATCCTCAGGCTGGCATAAGAAATGAAAGAATATTTAGAAGTGGTTGGTGTTAAAGAAACATTTTAAGAAATATGTACAGAAATTGATTTGTTTTAAAAGAGTCTCTTAGCTGTTTATTGTTTTAATAAAATAGAATATTTCTACAGTTCCCATTGCTATTAGTAAAGATTCACTGTGAAGTATAATCCACAATTACAGAAAGAGTTTATTGGTGCTAGTAAAACAGCTCAGGAAAATCTTGTGATATTTTACATGAAATATTTCTGAAAGACTCATTGTATGTTAAACCCGTACAAACAAATTTCATTCATGTCCATTCTTCAAAACTGTCATTTACCACCAGTCCTGTATCTTAAATTGACTTTGTAATGTTTTTGCTTGGAAGTTTCATTGTCACCTACATTCAACTGAACTGTATCTTCTGAGCTGCATTCTCATTGACTGCCAGCAATTGATCCCCTTTATTAGATAGATGCTTTGTTTTGTCTCAAATATTTCCCTCACTATATAGCCTGTTAGCAACATAAGCCATTTCTTCCAATATGGTGTAACAATAAATAAGAAAATAAATCCAGCAGTTTTTCTCAATTTATGTTATATTTATATTTATGTTTGTGCTTTACTGAAGCTTTGTTTGGAACGCTGTAGCTTTCTTTTGTGTGATTTCCCTTGTCCCAAATTATGGAATTCTTCCCAAAATTCTGTATTCTGAAACCTCAAATCTCAGTTTGTGTAGAGATGAAGGTGGAATATCAAAGACAGACAGGCAATGAATATGGTTTGACTATTCAAGCCCCGGCAAAAAATAGTTGTCAGCTAAAATTATTAGTTCTTTGTATGGACTATGTAGCAAAGCATCATAGGTTACAATAGAGTATATTTCTTTTATTATTATCATTTTGCACTGTAAGCGACCTGCAGAGTCAAAGACTTCATATTTGATGCTGTATTGGATGGTAAGGAAAAGTAGAACAACTTCATTTTTTATCTAAGATATTTAATCTAGAGCATGGGTGTCCAACTTTTTGGCTTGCCTGGGTTGCCCTGAGTGAAAAAGAATTGTCTTGGGCCACATTTTTTTTTTTTACAACTCTATAATCCCTTTTTATTGGGGTGGAGTTGGGGCAAATGAATGGAGCTGAGTGTTTACTGGCTAGATGCCCTTCTTGATGCCAATGTGGAGTTTGCAGCAGAGAAACATCTGTCACTGCCTAGGATTGAACTCTCAACCTTCTGAGTGGGAAGCGAGTGTCTTCAGCTCTAGGCCACTGCACTTCTGTCTTGGGCCACATATAATATATATAATATAATTAATGTATATAAATCACATAATATTGTTAAAATATTGTTAAAAGTTTATGTCTTGTGGAGCTGCATTACTAACTGTCTAGAGCCACATGCAACTCATGGGCCACCGGTTGGACACGCCTGGTTTAAACATTGACACTAAAGATAAAATATTTATTAAATTGAAGGCATTTCATTTCTGTTCTTTCTCTACTTCTGAGTTAGTTATCAGTTATGAAGGTAGAATAGGTGATGGCCATATTTAGTCTAAGACCAGAGCTAACAAATGTGGCAGGGGTGAAATGCTCCCGGTTTGGACCGGATCGCCCAATCCGGTAGCGATGGCAGCGGGTGGTTCAGAGAACCGGTAGCAAAAATCCCTGCCCTCCCCCATGCTCAGCTGAGCCACACGATCATCAGAGGCTTTTTAAAAAAAACTTTTAAAAGCATTTTTTTCTACAACCTCTTCTGACGAAAAAAAGTTTTTTTTTAAAAAAAAAGCCTCTGATGATCGTGCAGTTCAGCTGGGAACGTCAGAGGCTTTTCAAAGCATTTTTTTCTGCAACCTCTTGGCCGAAGAGGTGGTAAAAAAAATGCTTTGAAAAGTCTCTGACGATCCCAGCTGAATTGCCTGATCGTCAGAGAGGCTTTTCAAAGCATTAGAAAAAAAAGTTGGCCACGCCCACCCAGTTACATTATCCCACCACCACCAAGCCACACCCACAGAACCGGTAGTAACAAATTTTACATTTCACCCCTGAAATATGGGCTTCCGTTCTGAACATTTCAGGTAAGGATAACTGGAAAAAAATGAAATAGTTATATTAAGCCTATTGAGATTTTGCATGCCAATTTTGTTTTGTATTTTTGTTTTTAGCACTCTGGAAAATAGTGGCACTATACTTCGTGATGTTGAAATCTAGTGACAAAACACTAGTAAAAGAAGCATAGAAAGGCGGGTTCTGCTATATTTGGGTTGTCCATTATGATGAGCATCGTGATGATATTTGAGTTGCTCATCATTTAATGAGAGTTTAGAAGTTTTGTCTTTTAAAACTTTAAGCTTTTGTTCTAAATTTGATTTATTATTTTTGCCCATTTGTTTTATTAACCATCATATTGCATACACAGCTATTCCATCTTAAAATTGTGTTTATTGTTGTTACAAATGTAACAAGAGATTTGCCCTCTCCCATAGAATTAGTAATCTTTTAATGCATCACAACAGCAAAGTCAGTGAATTGTCCAGTAGTACCAAAAGATTACAGGCAGATTTTAAAAGCTTTATTTAAGCAGTACAAGAATCGCGCATTCAGTCTTTTAGTCACACAAATCTTATGAATCAAGAAACCTATTTATCATTGACCAAATAACAAAACAGGCATGGGAATTTCAGGAGAGCTTTCTGAACGTACCTTTGATGGAATGGAAAATGGGACTTCCCTGGTTGTGCCCCAACCTGACACTATCAAACCCCCTCAGGAAATGTAAGAAACATTTCAGGATTATCAATTCAAGAATCTTCTGTTCCTTCATAGCCTGGTACATCTTGACATGTTTCTGAACATATTATGCTTAGGTATATACAATATGTCACTTTCAGTGAGTACAATAGTCTTTAATGTCTGGCTTTAATTTACTTACTTCCTGAAACACTATAACTCATGCACACATACAGAAGAATGGTGCTTGGTTATAAAGAAAGACTCATAACCTTCAATTCCATGAAACCAAGACCTCAGGTCTCAAGGCACGTCAGAAGTTGTAGGCAATACATTTTTTTTTTTGCATAGTTTATTTGTCATTATTGATTATTTCACCTGAAATTATTTTGTAAACTTGATAGAAAGTTCTGAAAACTAGCAAAATTACTCAAGATGCATTCAATCATACTTCTCATTCCAACCTGTTTCCCCTAAAGTAAGACATCCCCTGATAATAAGCCCAATCGGACTTTTGAGCGCATGCACTAAAATAAGCCCCCCCTGAAAATAAGGCCTCCCCAAAAATATTTAAACACATGAGCAGCTGGTCTCCACCATTTCCTCTGGTTTCCTCCATGTGCCCCAAAATAATAAGACCTCCCCGAAAATAAGGCCAAGCGCTTATTTCGGGATTCAACACAATTTAAGATAGGGTCTTATTTTCGGGGAAACACGGTAACATATGGTGGGGATTTTACCATATATCATATACTAACAAATTTTAGTAACATGCATAAACATGTTGACTTTGTTCAGTGTTCTTCTGATTTTTTTGTGCCATCAATTAACATGACTCTCCTCCAGCGGTATATGGTAGAATGCTTGGGACTTACAGTCAAAAAATGAGTGTTTTTAAGAATTCTCAAAAGTACTTTAACTTGTGAATTCTGTCTCCTGTAATCTGTCTCCTGTAGTGTTTAATGATCTGTGTGTTGAGGTTGGTTACTTCTTGAAGGACAATGGCTGTGTTTAATATCTAGAGTAGGCCTGAAGCCACAGAGTGGGTGGACCCAAATCACAAGTATGGGGATGGCAGGATTTGAAGATGGGATTGAGAAATTTTCTTTAATGTTTAACTGTGATGCGCCTAACTCATACTAACACTTCATTTTGTTTCTCTTCTCAAAGCGATTAGAAACTATGCTTCCAGTTTACAGCACCCCTATTCCGACGGGCCTCTGAGGGCTGTGTGCAGGCCTCAGAACATTTCTCTCTCTTGTAGTGAATTGAACCAGGAAGGCAAAAACACATAAATTGCAAAGACTGAGAATATTTAGTGTTGAACCATTTCTTGCAATCATGATACTAGGTTTGGGCCAAGAACTAATAATATAACTTTAAGACATGTGGACTTCAAGTTTCAGAAACCTCCCAGCCAGTAGGAGTTGAAATCAACACAACAAAATTGCCAGGTTTGGAGGGAAAAAAAACCTGCACTGAACTATTTTAGCCCAAATCAAGCTGACTTGTTTTTTTGTCATCTAATATCTCTTGACTGTAATCCTCTTAATGTGAATAAGAAATTGAGTGCACTATCCCAGCATGTAGCAAAATATGTGCATCTGCATTATAAAAAGTAGCAGCATAATCCCAAGTGACATTGCTGCTTAAGGAGGATAGTAAATGATCCTCCTCCCATCCTGCAATCCATAAATCTTGGCCCGGATCCTAAATATGTACAAATCTGGCTTTAAAAGGGCATTATATTTCCATTCAAAAAATAAATAAAACCTGTTGGAAATCAGGCTCTACTCATGGTGATTTCTTGGCAGATCTGTGTAGGTTTTTTTGACAACAATATAGAAGTTGTTTATGATTGCCTTATTTCAGGCAACTTTCCTAAAAAGGTAGGAAAAGTTAGGAAAAAGCTAAGAGGGCAGGGATAAATAACAGCTGGACTACATTGTGTTGAATTAATTCATGAGAAATTATTTGTGCCAGTTGAATGAATTCAAGTCACCCAAGATAGGATAGGTAATATGAGTTAAAAGGAAACCATGAGAGGAGAAGCTGCTGCTATATCCCATCACCGTCGACTTGATGCATCTGCCTTATCAATACATTAACAATATAGATTTTATTTATCAAATGTATTGCCTGCCCATCTTTCCACATGGTAAATCTGGGCAGCTTACAACATTAAGAGGATAAAATTAAATAAAACCTATTCACAATACAAACAAAACACAATAAAAATATAAATACTCAACTTGTAACTTTGAACAGTCAGTCACTAAATGAATGGCTGTAAGTAGAGGACTATAGTATTACTTAGATAAGCCTTCAGATCTGGAACAAGCCCTGATAATATTGATATTGAAGCAGAATTTCTGAAAACATGGTTTTGAAAATATTTATTAAGTGATTTACATAATTCAAAAGCGTACTTTAATGTTAACTTATTTTCAAATATGGTGAGCATATGAAATAAATTTGGTTTGGGAAACATAATGGACTTCACAAGGCTTTTGAACATATACAGCGCTGTGGTGGGTACATTAGCACAACGCACTAGACGACAAATTGACTAACTTTTTTTAGCCTAGATATAACCTATTGCATAAGGTTAGTTTATAATTCAGCATATCACGTAACAGCTAGGTTAATGTGTCATGAAATAGTAGCTGATTGAAGTTCTTAAACTGGCAACTGTCTTTAACCAATTAATTGTGCTGCTATCCAAACATTGATTAATTTCTTTTTATGGTATTTTGCATGTCCCAAAAATGGATCCCTGATTATGTATAAAAATAAATATTATGCTTTCTGAAAGATAGACACAGCTAGCTAACCACCATTAGGAAGACATCTTATGCAAAGCTGTGTTAAATCATTATCTAGTTACACAGATTTAGTGAATTGTCTCAGAATTAGCATCAAGTTTCTGCAGAGCTAAGTGGTTGAAAATCAGCTTCTCTGTCAAACAACTTCTCTTCTGCCGTTTTTCCTTCAAACATGTTCATGATTATTCGGTGAAAGTTTTACTTCTGAAAATAGAGTTTATTTAATATTATGAGCCTTTTGCTTTACAATATAGGAGAAATATGTTTTCTTAGTCTTGTGTCATCTGGCTAAAAAGATAAAAAGCTTGGAAATCATTTATGTTCTTAAATAATTGTTCTAGTTTTATTTATGAAACAGCTGCTGGATTTTTAAAATATTTTTAAATAGTTTTTGCTTGTAATCTTTAGATGTGCACATAGGGACTTCTATAGTGTTTTATCATATAGAAATTAATGCATCTTTCTGTATTGCGTACCCTTCTTTTAACTACCAGATCTTCAAAAATGAATCTAAACCTGATTGTAACTTCAATTATCTAGTACATTATTCTGCTGTTTGGAGAATGTAAAGCACTATGAACTTTCCCTTCAGTCCAGCTCTGCAAACAAATACTTAAAAGAAGATACAGTACTTTCAAGTCAGTTGGCCAAAATCTGGAAGGCAAAGAAATTGACAAATTATCCCCAAGCTCCTAAACTCACAAAACTGAAGTACATGCGGTTTTTCATGATGAGAAAGTTTTAGTTATAAATACCAGTATATAGAGCCTTGGTGGTGGAGCAGACTAAGTGCTGTTAAGTGCTAGCACTTAGCTGCCAGCTGCCTGCAATTAGTGCGAGTTCAAATCTCACCAGGCTCAAGGTTGACTCAGCCTTCCATTCTTTCGAGGTAGGTAAATTGAGGACCCGGATTGTGGGGGCAATAAGCCAGCTTTGTATAGAACAACACCGCTTAGGGGGTGGCCGAAAGTCCTAATAAGCAGGTATATACATAAAAGTATGCAGGCTATTGCTATAATGCATTGTAAGCCACCCTGAGTCTATGGAGAAGGGCGGCATATAAATTGGACTAATAAAAATAAAAAAATAAAATAAAAAATAGTTAACATGAAGTCCAATTTTAAAAGAAATTTTTGGGGGAAAGAAAGAAAAAAGAGACTTATCAGTGAACATATTCACTTTCAAATAAACCTGATCTACATAATCATTGTTGATTAAATTTGTTTGCCGCCTGGACTGGTGATCTCAGAGCACAAGCAGAATCCCATGTGGTAAAATAACCTGAGAAAAGGGATGTTTGAACTTTTAATTAGACATGAAGAAAACTCAGTATTAGCATTCATTTGTTAAAAATCTCCTATGAGCTTTATTTATTTGCTTGCTTTCAAAAAATTATATAAGCACCAATCCTATGGGACTAAATCGTATATAACAATGTACTTCTCTTGAAATACTGTGCATAATAACATTCAAAAGTAAACCCAAAGATGATTTTTCAAGAGGCAACTGGACTTTCTGGTTTTTCTTTGAAATGTTTCGCTTCTCATCCAAGAATCTTCTTCAGCTCTGACTGGATGATGGGGAATGGAAGGATTTACTATACTCCTTGCAGACAGCCAAAAACACCCCAGAAAGTCCAGTTGCCTCTTGAAAAAGCACCTTTGGGACAACCAGGACATGGATGACTGAGAATCTCCATATATGTTCAAAAGTAAAATAATAAATTAAGATGGAATTCTCAACCTCTACAGCTCGGCATGAAAACCACTATCTTGTTTTATAAGAAAGGTTTTGGGTAGGTTCCTGAAAATTAGGAATGAGGGCCTGATGGTATCTTCAAGTGCAACAGTTTCCAGAAATTGTGTTACCTTCAAAAAGTCCTGCCTTCTGACTCACATTCCTCTGAATCTCAAGTGTAAGGGGAAGTTGTGATGGTGGTGGAGGTAGTAAAAGATCTTAATGAGGGCCTCTCTACATGTCCCAACTGGCCAGGGAGGATCATTTTGGATAAGACGGTGCCTTCTTTGTCTAGTACGGAAGAAAATATCTTCTGAATATTTTCAAAAATATTTTCAAAAATATAGAAAGCTGATTAAAATTGTTTAGAAGCTTCTCCTACCTGTCTAATGACTCCATAGTTACACCATAAATGAAATATAAATAGAAAATTAGACAGTTTCTTTCTTTGCTAAAAAGTTGTTTTTAATGGCAAGGTATCCTGTTCAAGCTTCATTATGGAAATATTTTTATTATAGCAAGTACTGTTCTGGTATCAAAATATGCTGGCCACAGCTTTGGCCAACAACGTTGATTTTTACAAGAAAGATCTATTACACACCCTAATTTTGTAAGTACAGTAACATTTTTTTCCCCAAATTTGCAATTTATTTGCTTTATGTGACCACCCATCTCACATATGTGACTCTAGGCGGGTTACAGTACAGGAAATAAAACAAATAAAATACATAATATAAAATAAAAACACAGAGAAACTGAGCATCACAAAATAACCATCAACAAAGTCAATCACATATCCAGTTCCCCAGGTCAGGGCTAACCCAGTCTGCTCACTCTTTTAAAATGAATTGTGAGAAATCTAATAATGTATGTATTTTATTTTTCAGGTAACCAGCATAAAGCGTGAAATGACCTTTGCAGCATTTCAAAAGGAAGACCTAAAAAGTGATCTAAATCAAAAACATTCAGATCAGCAATTTTTTGTGTTGGCTATGAAGGAAGAAGATTCAAAAACAGCAGACACCAAAAAATTTGGCAGAATTCATGATCATGAAAAAGAAAATACTCGTTCTATCTGTCTTCTTGAACAGAAGCGCAAAGTTGTATCTTCAAACATTGATGTGCCTCCTACAAGGTATAGAAATTTAAAAAGTAGAAAAGGAAAGAAAATTGATAAAATTCTGAGTTTATTTTGTGTTTTTCTTTCTATTTTGTGTTGTTTCAGCATTAAATAATTCAGATTCAGGTCATTCTTGATTTATTACCACAATTGAGCCCAACATTTCTATTGCTAAGCAAGGCAGTTGTTAAGTGAATCATGTCCTGTTTTACAACCTTTTTCCCATGGTTGTTAAGAAAATTGTTACAATTGTTTAATGAATCATATAGTCATTAAGTGAATATTTTTCACCCATTGACATTGCTTGTCAGAAACTCCCTAGGAAGGTTGCAAATGACAGTCGCAGGACCTTGGGATGCTGCAAATTATTGCATATACATGCTTGTTGCAAAGCATCTGAAGTTTGATCCTGTGACTGTGGAGATGCTACAACAGTCGTAAATGTGTGAATTGGTCATAAGTCACTTTTTTTCAATACCGTTGTAACTTTGAACAGTCATTCAATAAATGGCTACAAGTTGAAAACTTAACAGTTTTGGCCGGCAAAGTGCTACAGGAGGCATCTGTCCTGTCTCCCCCCCCACCCCACTGGTCTGCAAAGAAGAACTACAATGTTGATCAAGCCCTCAAAGAAATCCAGTTTTACACCCCTGCTATAGGAGATACAGATTTATTGGGCAACCTTTAGTGCATCTGGTCTATGTCAAACAGGAATAAATAACTGTTGTAATTTTTAGTCCAATCTTCTCTTACATTATGTGAGGAATAAATAATGGGAAATCATTAATAAAAATAGCTGTAGTTAAGCATATTAAGCAATGGCCTTCTACATGTATCGCAGGCAGGGAAACTCCCTAGACTCATGTTGTTCAAGTTGTTCTCCAGATGTCTCAATTACAGACCCTTCATTCTGCATTCTGGTGCAGAAATAGAACAAGGAATTGGGAAAAGCTACTAGTTCAAGGTCCGTTTCAATTGCATAATTTAATATATCATATAAAGTCAGAATTCCCCTGATCTGATTTTGGTTTCCTATGGCTTTCCTGTTTGGGTAAAGTAGAATACTTTTTAAAAAATATCTAAACTGGGCATATGAAGAATGGGCAATGTGAGCAGACAGCTCATTTTTAAAGCCATGGTTTATTAGAATAAAATATAATATCCGAATCTAATTAGGTGCAACAGTGTGATAAATGGAAAACCTTTTTCTGGAAAACTGTCATAAATTGCAGTCATGTGACAACGGGTCACTGCAAACAACCATAAATGTGGGCCGGTTGCCGATCATGCAAAATGCAGTCATGTGACCACAGAGGGAGAGGTTAGAACTTTGAAATCGAATCGTAAGTCTTGGAGGGGAGGGTTCTGTCAGAACTTCAAAAGATCACTAAGTGACCAGTTGTAAATCGAGGATTATACATACTTGCGTTGGGGCATTCACAAAAGATTGTGAAAATATGCTAAACATACATTATATGTATGTTGCTACTGAAGACATTCTGTGTGTTTTCCGATGGAGGCACTTTCTGTAGTATTCATAGAGACTCATTTCTCAGAATTTGTATTGGTTGTCTCCTATGAAGTTGGTGTAAAAGCAAACACGGTGGCATTTTTGGAACTGATATTCTCACTCACTCATCTACTCACTGCTAAAAAGATGTGAGCGATTTGAAGCCTTGATATTTCACCATTAAACACTTAGAGGTGTGAAATCTCTTAGTGATTTATAATGACATATCACTGAAAGGGGTCATGTTGCTCATCAAGCATAATGCCCCACTCAGAGCAAAAAAATAATAATAATACAGACTGCTCTTGATATTTTTCTAAATGAAATGAAGAAATTTAGATGTTAAATGTGTGTCTGTGTAAAATAGGAGAGTGTGTATAAAAAAGATGTATGCGCACATATAAAAGAAATACAAAATCTTAAAAGTAGAGTAATAAAGACTGTTTGTTAAAAAAAATATAGGCTTTGTACCTGAATTGCAGTGATGCAAAGAAATTTTTAGAGGTTTTAAGTACCCAGTACAGTAGATGATTTGGAAGCTATTTAGGGGTTTGTGTGAATTAGTCTGAGGAATGTGTTTTATTTGTTTTCAGAGCTTATAGGCTACTTCAGTTAGCTGACTCTGAGTAGTATGAAATTCCTCAGTTATGTAACTGAGATTAAAACATTATGAATTAAATTAAAAAGCATTTTTGATATTATAACACCAATAGACATATGCAGAAGAATAAAATAAATTCCTCCTCAGAAGGGATCATGGTAGTTGTAAGATCCGGTGGGCAGACATAACAGTAGTGAAGCAGTCTGCATGCCTTGATGAAACAGCCAGTGATGGACTCCTTGGTGCTCTCTGAGCTTGGTTGTTTTCTTGCAGCCGTTTCATTACCCCAAACTAGGTAACATCATCAGCATGTAGTTTTATTTTTATTATTATTATTTTATTAATCATATTTCTATGCCGCCCACTCTCCGAGAACTCTGGGCAGCTTACACCAAAGACAGTATACTAAATAGCATATTGCCCCCAACAATCTGGGTCCTCATTTTACCCACCTCGGAAGGATGGAAGGCTGAGTCAACCTTGAGCCGCTGAGATTTGATCCGCTGATCTGCTGAACTAGCAGTCAGCTGAAGTAGCTGTAATACTGCACCCTAACCACTGCGCCACCTCGGCTCTATCTTTTCATTAACTCAGTTTGGTTAATGAACCAAACCTAGTTTGGTTAATGAAATGTCTGCAAGAAAACAACCAAGTTCAGAGAGCACTAAGGACCCCACATTTCAACCTTGAGCTAAAAATATTCTCCTTTTTTTTGATAAAACAGCCCAATGTCCATATTTCCTGAAGGCCAGGTAGGAAGAGGGCATTTCAATGTCAGGGCCTATACTGTTCTATAGGAAGGGGAAGCACCTAGAAGACATAATTCCATGGCAGTTGGCAGTTTGATCATAGAGGCATGTAAGGAGCCTTCTCTGCTAGATTGTATTGAGTGGGCAGATGTTGCTAGGTGAAGGCAGTCGTATAAGAAAGCCTGGTCTGAACTATGCACTGCTTTAAAAAGTGACAACAGCACATTGATTTCTACCCCAAAGCCAAAAGTCAACCAATGCAGTATAAGTGTTATGTGGGTATCACAAGATACACCCATAACTATTTGAGCCACTCCGTTCTGGGCCAGTTGTGGCTTATAAATGCTCTTCAATGGCAGCTATATATGAAACACATTGCAATAGTTCAGTCAAAGAGTGACTAAGGTGTGAATGACAGTGAATAACATTTCCTGTCCAGGAAGGATCACAGATCTCACACAAGGCCAAAACTCTCTTGACCAGAATTCCCAAGTACTCCTTGAGCAGAAGCTGTGACTGCAAGTGAACCCTCAAGTTGTGAAGCATTCTGTTTGAGGCAGTGCAACTTGGCTAACAAGAATCATACTGGAATTAATAGGTCTTCAAACTGGAAATCCTTAATATTTCAGTCCTCGAGATAGACAGATGATATCTCATTCAGAAGCATCTGTACTCTTCCTATCTTGCTTCTTCAAAGTCCAATTTAAGAGTATCACAGAGAAAAACTGTCTTATGTTGATTACTAAATAGGCGGTTTATATCAGATCCACCAGATGGCACTAGAGAGTGTTTACAACTTTAATATACAAAAGGGATTATTTCATAAAAAGAGAAACAAAATACATATTTTATCATATGCAATCTACTTAGTTGAATTTATTCAGTTTCATACACTTGAGTTTCAAAATAGTTATCAAAATAATATTCTTCCAGATCTGTAACATTTTTCCATGAATAAGATTGATGATACAACTGAAGTCGTCAGTTTTTTCAAGTACCCTGAACAATGCAAACATTTTCAAAATATGCATATATATGTTATGTGTTTACTTCTAGAAGAGTGAAATTGTTTTTCGCAGCAATAAAGAGAATTGTACATAAATGTCCTTTTAAATTTTTACTCTTTTTTTTTCTACTAGTCAAGCTAAGACATTCAGTGTTCTGGAAGTACTGTATTTTTCAGAGTATAAGGTGCACCGGCGTATACGCACCTTAGTTTTTGTGGAAGAAAATAAGAAAACAGATGATTGGCAGGTGGATCAGCCTCCTGGAATACCCCCAATCAGCTGTTCCCAGAGGTGAATTTTAGCAACAGGTTCCTTGGTTGTGAGCTCTATGCCTTGCTTTTTTTTTATTTTTTTCCTGCCTCTGAAACTTCTAAAACTCCGTTTCAGAAAAAACTTTCTTTTCTTGCCTCTGAAAGCCTCCGAAACAGAGCTTCAGAAAAAAAGCCTCTGAAGCTCTGTTTGGGGGCTTCTTTTCTGAAGCTTTGTTTCTGATGCTTTTTTCAGCCCCAGAAACCTCCATTTGAGAAGCTGGGCGGGGCTACATTCAGAGTATAAGACGCAGCCAGATTTTTACCCTCTTTTTTGGGGGGAAAAAGGTGCGTCTTATACTCCAAAAAATACAGTAATTTGTGATTTGTTGGAGATAGCGATAAAAGATCTGAAACTATTTACAACAACATTTAAAATTCTTCTTAATTATTCATCGTTTAAAAAAATTAATGGGCAGAAGTTTTATTGGTGCTAGAATCTTCATGTTGTAACAACTAGTGTATGTTAGAAGTGTAGTCTTGTCAAAGTTGTCAAAGATGTTGTGGGTTCTCACATCACTGGATAGTTTTATTGATTGATTGATTGATTCGATTTATATGCCGCCCTTTTCCGGAGACTCAGGGCAGCTTACAATGCGTTAAGCAATAGCCTTCATACTTTTGTATATACCTGCTTAGTAGGGCTTTTGGCTCCCCTAAGCGGTGTCCTTTTTTATATAAAGTCAGCTTATTGCCCCCACAAACCAGGTCCTCATTTTACCTACCTTGAAAGGATGGAAGGCTGAGTCAACCTTGAGCCTAGTGAGATTTGAATTTGCAGTAATTGCAGGCAGCTGGTGTTACTTAACAGTGCTTTAGTCTGCTGCGCCACCAAGGCTCTTGGTAAAAAAGAATTTACAAAAGAGAGAATTTACAAAAGAGAGTTTAAAAAGAGAATGAACAGCCATCTGTCAGAAATGGTATAGGGCCATGATGGCGAACCTATGGCACAGGTGCCACAGGTGGCACGCGGAGCCATTTTGCTGGGCACGCAAGTGTTGCCCTAGCTCAGTACCAGCGCGCATGCATGCACCGGCCAACTGATTTTCAGGCCTTCCGATCCCACCGGAGGTCGGGAAACTGGCTGTTTCTGGCCTCTGGAAGGCTTCGGGGGGGATGGGGAAGGCTGATTTTGCCCTACCCAGGCTCCTAGAAAGGGGAGGGGGAAAAACAGGCCTACTGGGCCCATCGTGCCATTGCGTGACAAAAGCAGGGGGAAATGGGGGGGTCGCATGCACGGGAGGGTGGGGCGCCTTGAATTATGGATGTGGGCACACGCACCCGCGACACCCCCCACTCTCCCTGCTTTTGGCACACAATGGCAAAAAGGTTAGCCATCACTGGTATAGGGTCTCCTGCTTGAGCAAGAAATTGGGCTAGAAGGCCTTCAAGGTCCCCTCCAACTCTATCATTCTATGTTTTAAAGATAGAGGCCTCTGGCTAGATGCTGTCTGATTTTGACATAATCAGGCTAGGGAAGACAGGTGGAAAGTCCTCAGCATAGCTATTGAAAAGGGAGACTTTGTAAATCAGGAGTGTCTATGGCTACAGTGCAGTCCTCTAAGGCATCAGGGACTGGTTTCATAGAAGACAATTTTTTCATGGACTGGGAGGGATGATTTTGGTGTCTCTTGTTTGCTCGCCTCCTGCTGTGTGGCCCGGTTCCTAAGAAGCCATGGACTGCTACCAGTCTGTGGTCCGTAATTTGGAGATGCCTGCTTTAATCAACTGGAAGGTTAGAATGTGTTTCTAGCAATGCCACTAGAAGATATCGAACTTTTACTTTTTGTCCAATTTTGTCCTTTAAAGGAAGGCATTGGAACAAAAGATGAACCCCTCCATTTCTAACCATAAACCCTTTCGTTTTCCAAAAGACCCCCAAATTATGCCCTTGGAATTCATTTGCAAAAAATGGTCAAATTTTAGAATTCAGTTTGAGCCAGGGAGAATGAATTACGTTTGGGAATGGTGTCTTTCCCATTCCTATTCCCACAAATTTTAAGGAAAAGAAATGACAATGCCAAAATCCAGCCATTTCGTTGCCAAATTTTACAGGTTAGTTTGTGGATTTTAACAAACCCATACAGCCAGTAGATTGCCTATTCCCATTGTAAATAGATTATGAGTCCTTTATCTTGATAGAAAGTAGTGAAACTCATTGTTCAAGATGCCTTACTTGCAGTTATTTTTTATATAAATTTATGTCTAATAATTTTTTGCATTTAGGATAAGCTGTGTAATCAAAAGCAGAGATTTATTTAAGGCATACCCAAGAAGTTCACATTGTAGAGAGAACCAACCATAGTAAACCTTGTAAAGGAAAATATGGTTGTAAAGTTAAGTTTTGCTATTGCCATTCCTGTCCTTATTCTCTAACACCTGTTTTATTGCACAAGATTAGCTAGCTATGCAGCAGCAAAACATCTGAAATATCTGAGCACCGATTCTGTTTTACCTAAGTTTAAAGAATCCTTCAGATCATGCTTAGTTACTAGTGATCAAATAGATGTATCCATGTGGTCAATGCTCCCGGTTCGGACCGGATCCCCTGATCCGGTAGCGATGGAGACGGGTGGTTCGGAGAACTGGTAGCAAAAATCCCTGCCCCCACCCCATACCCAGCTGAGCCTCACAATCATCAGAGGCTTTTTTTTTTTAACTTTTAAAAGTGTTATTTCTACAACCTCTTCGGCCGAAAAAAATGCTTTTAAAAGTAAAAAAAAAGCCTCTGATGATCGCGCAGCTCAGCTGGGATCGTCAAAGGCTTTTAAAACCATTTTTTCTACAACCTCTGAAGAGGTTGTAGAAAAAATGCTTGTAAAAGCCTCTGATGATCCCAGCTGAGTTGCCTGATTGGCAGAGGCTTTTTTTCTTTTAAATGCCTCTGACGATCAGGCAACTCAGCTTGGATCGTCAGAGACATTTAAAAGAAAAAAAGCCTCTGCCGATCAGGCAACTCAGCTGGGATCATCAACCTCTTCAGAGGTTGTAGAAAAAATGCTTTCAAAAGGCTCTGACGATCCCAGTTGAGTTGCCTGATCGGCAGAGACTTTTTTTCTTTTAAATGCCTCTGCCGATCAGGCAACTCAGCTTGGATCGTCAGAGGCATTTAAAAGAAAAAAGCCTCTGACAATCAGGCAACTCAGCTGGGATCGTCAACCTCTTCAGAGGTTGTAGAAAAAATGCTTTTAAAAGCCTCTGATAATCCCAGCTGAGTTGCCTGATCGGCAGAGGCTTTTTTCTTTTAAATGCCTCTGACGATCCAAGCTGAGTTGCCTGATCGTCAGAGGCATTTAAAAGAAAAAAAGCCTCTGCCAATCAGGCAACTCAGCTGGGATCATCAGAGGCTTTTACAAGCATTTTTTCTACAACCTCTTCAGAGGTTGTAGAAAAAATGTTTTTAAAAGTAAAAAAAAAAAATGGCCATGCCCACCCAGTCACATCCCCCCCCCAAGCCACACCCACAGAACCGGTAGTAATAAATTTTAGATTTCAACACTGGTCTAAACCAACATTAGGATTTCTTAGTGGTTTTCATTCAAATTCTAACCAGATTTAACTCTAGTTAGTTATTTCAAGACCAGCCAAAGAGTTTAGGCTAAATTAAATATACAGTAGATCACAATTTCTTCCTGAATTCTGTTATTTGCTTACGTCAGCCTTTGGCTTTTTAAAGAGCACTGAATTAAATAATAATAATTCAGCAGGAGTTTTCGAATGTAGAAGCTGCCACAATAAAGTTTGAGTGTATCGTTTCTCTTACTGAATGCTCAAGTTCCATCTGAGCAACTTCTACTTGTTTAGTAGTTTTGTCACATAGCAACGTTGAATGAGTATTTGAAAGTCTCAAGCAACTAATATGTGTAAAAGAAAAGGAGAAGTGACAGTGCAAAGAATCCAGCTTGAATGTACTTCAAGCTAATTCAGTTCATTTTGGGTGTGTGAAATATAAATTACCAATAGAGTAAATTAGAAAAGAAATTAATTTATCCAGATACATTGGTTTAAATGACCTATGTTAACTCTGCATCAAAAGAAAACTATACATTAGTAAATACAGTATGTTTCATATATTATCTCAGAATCGTAATGCTATCAAGGGGCACAGCTCCATATTCAAAGAAAGGGAAGAATGTAGTGGTTTTTTTCTAATTACTATTTCTGTCCTGTTACTGTCCTGATAAAATACACTAAAATACTTCTTCAAATGGAATGGACTTGCAGATATGGTACTTAATTAAACACAGTCCACGGCATCCATATGAGCAAATGTTGCATATTTTACTGGTGGTGTTTCAGAATGGTCTCTGAATAACAGTAATCAGGTTTGAAAAGGAAGGTGCTATTAAGGATGCCTGCCAAAAAGCATAATACTATTTGCTAGATTAAAAACTGTGACACCTGCTAGCCAGTGTCTATCATACTATGACTGCATTCACATTACATTATGCTGTGACTCTTTTTAATCATGTTTGTTGAACTAGCCCTTATGGTTATTATGTGACCTCTGCATGTAGAAGACAAAACTCCTGTTCAGTTTATTTTTCAAATAATTGGCTCCAATTCTCTATCCAATGTAATCAATAATTTAGATTTGTATCGTAACTAGACTTATCTCATTCACTTAGACAGATTTAGTAACCTGCCTTTGCAAACACTAATTATTGATATGGAAATAAAAACAATCACCTGTGAAGAAATTCAAACTACTGTACTTGCTGTCTGTTTATACCTCTAAATTTTCAGGGAGGGAGGAGACAAAAAGAACACTGAGAAGTGTTTGTTAAATACCTTTTGGAAGGGCTCATTCCAGTATCTAAGTCTCAGGCTTAGAGATGGCTGTCCTATATTGGGACAGAAAAAATATAAATCCCCTCCTTTAATTTAAGATTATTGCTCCATTTGCAGTTTTAGAAGTGTTTATATTAAATATTATTAAAATCCTAAGCACATTAAGCTGAGAGAAAGTTTCATTAAACTTACTGGAGTTTGGTGATTAGTATATAGGGTTTGTTTATTTGTTTGTTTGTTCATTCTTTTATTTATTTGATTTCTATAGCAGCATGACTGAGCATCTCACAATTCAAAACATATATTACAATTAAAATTTTAAAAACATTTTAAAACAATAAAAGAGTAACAAGCATCAAATATTTTCTTAGTATGCAGGCTTATGCTTACTTCTCGTGAAAAAAATATATAATATTCTGCATTCCATTTGCTCTCTTTAATGATGCTGTTTGTATAAATTCTAGAACAGGCCCCTTTTGAATCTCTTAAAAATTATTAAAAATTAAACATTCACATTTTTATAAATACCACTGAAGTATGCTAAGTACACAGCCTATAGCCCTAAGGGGTATTTATGCTCCATAGCCCCTCCAATAGTTGCTGGAATTTAATTTTCAATGCATAGGAAGAATCGTTTTGATTCATTAATTTCAGTGGTTTTTTGACTCATTGTATATAAGTGAATGCTTGCATTAATATCTCTTTAGATAAGGACAGATAAGTATTTATAATACTTATCTGTATTTTTTGCAGACTCAACTATGCCAGTGGAAGATAGTCAATATTATATGTTCGTGATATGTTATTTTCATTAACCAAATTTATGATACAGTATATAAAGCAGTGATTTATAGTTTTGTACTACATAGTAACCAGGGGTGGGTTCTACTTACCTTTACTACCGGTTCGCAATGGGATCGCATGGGCAGATCGCTTCTGATGACATCAGGGTCAGTGGGCAGAGCCTCCCGCCGGTTTTACTACCGGTTCTATAGAACCGGTCTGAACCGGGGGCAACCCACCACTGATAGTAACATTTTAAGGGTGCAGTTTGGTATATTAGGAGAACTGGGCAGCCTCAGATGGCTTTTGTGTCTAAATGTGATATCTGAACGAAGATCTTGCCAAGATTTTCATATCTGTCTTCAGTGTTCCCTAGTCTAAGATCACAACTATAAAGTGTGAAATCTAGGCATAGTAACAAGCTTTCCTTTAAAAAATGGCTCTTTTTACTTTTATGGTGTTACTATTACAATGCTTTGATGTCTTTGTTAAAAACAATTAAGGTAATGTGGCTGTTCGCATGTAGTCTCTTTTTCTCCATCCTTTTATTGTGGGAGTAAGTTTGGAAAGATAAATGTTCTTATTTATATTTATATTGCCAACAATACTGTGATCACACCATCAAGCAGTGTAATATGTTGAGGGGATAATTTTGCCAAGTTGTTTTATTTGGACAAATGCACTCCATAGACATGGTAGCATAAAAAGATACGTTATACTTCATTTTCAAGAATGAGGCTTGAAGAAATGGTGACAGATTTCAGGAAAGGATTCAAAAGCAACAGCAACAACAGTAAAATTATCTCTTTTGTGCCATTCATTATATCACAAATATCCTTTGTAAAGTGTCAGACACCTGTGCTGGTGAAACCAGAAAGGGGAAAAATGTCATCTTGTGTATGTTTAATATGTGTGTATCATGACAGTGTACAAATGTACTAACATCAGCCTGTAGAAAAGCTTACTGGCTGCACAACCCTTGTTTCTTTCACACCCCACTACTTCCATCCACATTGTTGCTAATACAGTTTGGGAATTAGGTTTCCTTATGACTCATAGACTGGACCCAAGTCACTTGAAGGATTTGCAGGTTTTAAATTACAATTCTTTCATCCTTGCCCATTAACAGGCTGGGTGGGGTAGAGAAATGTTGGATGCCAATTATCTTTGGATTTTTTTTCGTACGTGATTTCCTTTTATGGAACAAGGAAGGAAACTGTGCCTATGAGAGAAAATTAAACAGTGGCATCATTAAAGTAAATAGTACAGAAAGTAAATACTATCTGTTCTTCAGAAAGTAAGTGGGCAAAGGGGAGGATTATTGACATACCTCTTACCCAGGATTCTATAATGTGCTTCTGGTTTGTGTATCCATATGCCTAAATTCCAAACATATGAGTGAGGCCATTTTCTATTTATGAGTGGAAACTTTTTCTTTTCTTTCTTTTTTTCTTTCTTTCTTTCTTTCTTTCTTTCTTTCTTTCTTTCTTTCTTTCTTTCTTTCTCTCTCTCTCTCTCTCTCTCTCTCCCTCCCTCCCTCTCCCTCTGTCTCTGTCTCTCCCTCCCTCCTTTTGTTCTTTCTTTCATCAAGAATTGAATTATAAATCTTTTTATTGTAGTCAGCCACTTTCAAAATTATAATAATTATGATGAAGATTTAACCCAATTCTTCCATCCAACTCTCCCATGAATGCAACAATAACCCCTCCAAAATTCTTATGAGCTCCAAATGGGAAGTTTCTATTAATTGCTCTCTCTGCAAGGAGCAACACTAATTCTGAATTTTGACTGGCACTTAAAATGGAGCACAGATTCCTAAGTATCACATACAGTTTTAGTTACAAGTTTTTAGTTTTTGGTGCTGCATGGAGACTTATAAAATGGCAGCAATACTGTACAGAGACTGCCTTCCTTGGCTTGAATGGCTTCCAAGCCCAAAATGTACAGTATAGTAATTTCCTGAATTCCACGTGATCTTTATTCTAGTAATGCTTATTTAGATGTTTTTAGATTAAAGGACTTGCAAGAATTTTGCATTTTCATGATTTTGGGGTTAACGAAATTATTACAGGAGGTCAAACAAGATTGAAATTGTTGGGCAGCATTGGGCTTCAGAGTTTTGTGACAGTGGTCTAGAAAACAGATTTCCTAATGTTTCACCAGCAAATGTGTCTGGCATCTACAGAGGCAAGGTAGTCGGTACAGTCAGCCACAAGTAACTGAGCAGGGACTTACTGAGTTCCTGCTCATCAGAATTGCCTCTGTGGTCTTGAAGCCCAAAACTGCCCAACAGATACCGGCTGCGAATGCCTATATCAGTGTACGTTTGAAATCCTTAACTGAGAAGCACTTGACTTTAGTGAACAGTACAATACATGGTCTACAAGACTCAGGAGATAGCAGTGGCTGGACTGACTTGGATTAAGGTTTGGGCTTGGTTAACTTTGGAATTTGCAGATGGAGACTCCAGCCAAGAAATTAAAAGACGCTTGCTCCTGTGGAGGAAAGCTATGACAAATCTAGACAGCATATTAAAAAGCAGAGCCATCACCCTGCCAACAAAAGTGTATATAGTCAAGGCTATGGTTTTCCCAGTTGCAATGTATGGCTGTGAAAGTTGGACCATAAGAAAAGCTGAGTGCCAAAGAATTGAGGCCTTTGAACTATGGTGCTGAAAAAGACTCCTGCGAGTCCCTTGGACTGCAAAGCGATCAAACTGGTCAGTCCTAGAAGAGATCAACCCTTACTGCTGTTTAGAAGGCCAGATTCTGAAGATGAAGCTCAAATACTTTGGCTACCTAATGAAAAGGAAGGACTCACTGGAGAAGAGCCTAATGCTGGGAAAGAGTGAGGGCAAAAGAAGAAGGGGACGACAGAGAACAAGGTGGCTGGATAGAGTCACTGAAGCAGTCAGCATGAGCTTAAATGGACTCCAGAAGATGGTAAAGGCCAGGAAGGCCTGGAGGAATGTTGTCCATGGGGTCGCAATGGGTCGGACAGGACTTTGCAACTAATAACAACAACAGACTTTAGAATGAAAGGATCACGGACTAAGCTGGGAAGTTGAAATATACCCCAGAAGAAGGAATCATTTCTTTACTATATTGTTGCCAAGAAAATTGCATGGACAAGTCAGGAAGCCTCCAGGAGGTGGGCCTGAAGGAGATGTTTCCTTTGTCCATGTTGCATAAAAGCTTCATATTTGTACTTTGGTTCCCTTCTCCCTCCTTCCCTATCCAAAGACTTACGTAATCTCAGTTTTCTTCAGATACAGAAAATACATTATTGTTGATGTTGACCTAAAAAAGGAAGACGGGGAGAGGAGAATAGAACCGATAGGAGGCAGATATATTTCCTGCTGCAGCAGCTCTGTATGTAATCTGCTTCCTCAGTCCCCCAGCGTGTAATGAAATAATGAAATATCTTACGAGGAAAAAAAAACTGTTTTGAAAAAAGAAAAGTAGCTATGGCTGGAGAATGAGCTCTATGCATGTTGGGCTTCAGAGAAGCATTATGTCATTCTCATTTGCACTATTATGGGATGATCTCATGGAGGAGGGGTTGCTGCAATTTACAGCTCTGCTATTTCAGCCATGTGATGATCAGCGTTCACTGTGCTCACCAGCAGAACAGAATGAAAGGGGAAAAGAAGAAGAAATGGCATTGTAAATTATTGAAAATCCTGAGAGGTTTTAAAGAACAAATGCTGGAATGGACAGATTGACAGTAACAGGAATGTGATGCACTTGCTCCTTTTTCTGTTCCTCCAGAGGAATTTTATCTACGAGAAGAAGAAATCACTCAGGTTGATAATTTTTTTTTTTTTTTTGCAGCCCCTATCAACTTTTCCCTTGCAACCTTTCCCTACCATTCTATGATCTCCATTTAAAGACTCCTTACTTTTTTTTTAAAGAGGAAAAGCATATATATTAAACCTATTGTATAACTTGAAAACTGTGCCCATTAAACAATGCATCTGTGCCATGGTGCTTATTGTGATTGATAATTCCCAAATTGCTTATTGTTAAATTACTTACTTAGGGTACAAATCTGTGAAAAACAATTTGTACTTAAAAAAAAAAATCCACAAGAATTGAAAAATGGCAGTCGGAAGACAAAAATGAAGATTGTTGAGAACTAGAAGTAAAAACTGGCAAACCTGTATCTTTAAGCAACAGTATATAGAATGAGAATCCAAACCAATCAATTAGGTCATCCATATCATAAATTGGGGACAAATCAACTTTTTCCAGCCAGTAATCCATCCTCCTTCTCCTCCTCCTCTCCTCCTCCTCCTCCTCCTCCTCCTCGGGAGCTTATATTAAAATAACACCTGTGGGGAAGAAATTTTAACATTTCTTCCTTTTATTTAAATTATACAGTTAAATATAGCTTTATAGGATTTTTGTTTCAAAACCTCTGCATTTGCCATCCATTTAACAGATTTTTTAAAAAGGACTTTAGCAGATCCATATTACCTCTGCTATTCCCATAGAATCCATATACTTCTCTCAATGGCAGTCCTATGCATGAGTCGTTGTGCAAAGAAAAACGATGAGACTATCAGTTGCAATGCCACGTGGTTGAATTATAAACATAGTGGATTTTACAATATTATTAATGTGAATAGCAGTGCTAGAAAAAAGCACCATGGCACCATAGATGGCATACTTTAAATGCGGCACAGTTTTTGACTTAATTTCATGAGCAATTCATATAAAATGTGTTTTTATAAAAAAATAAAATAAAATCTATGACATATTGCAATGCTTTAGCAAAGAACAGAAAACACAACAAGATGTATAACCTTTTGCCTCTCCTGTCCACTGCTTAATTTCAGGAACTGGTTATTCCTCTGTGTGGCTATAAACTGTAAAATACAACAACTATAATCCACATAATCCACAGCTTTGCTGCCCACAATAGTAGAAATTGTTGCCAAATACATGTCACAGTTTGAGACAGAGAATCTTTGGAAGTATTGCTAAACTGCCTTGTTTGGACTGCCATGTTTTGGCATGACTACCTGGTAGACTTAACCGCCTTAACCTTTAACTAGACAGTTTTGAAGCACATGTTGAAAGTCAGTACAGTGAGCAAATACTATCCATTGAACAGATACTGGCCAAATTGTTCTTTTGCTTGAAGCTTTTAAAGAGCAGCTAGACACCCCATGCCCCAATTGGGGCATCATTTCAGGGATATTTCTTTATCTAAACAGAGAAATAGAATCACCAATGGTAGCCAAAAAATAGTGTGAGCA
Source organism: Pantherophis guttatus (assembly GCF_059756535.1). Lineage (NCBI taxonomy): Eukaryota > Metazoa > Chordata > Lepidosauria > Squamata > Colubridae > Pantherophis > Pantherophis guttatus. The sequence goes on along the minus strand of NC_142065.1, from coordinate 183,239,446 downwards.
GGAGTGACTGACTTCCTGCTAGCTTTTTCATTGACTTTCCTTGTGGGAATCTGGCAGGAAACATTGGCGATTCCCTTCCCTTCCTTTCCCTTCCCCAGGAAGCAGGTAAGTGGCTGCTGCTGGATGGGGGAAGGAGTGAGAGATTGCAAGAGTGGCTGGGAAATTGTCTCAGAACACTGAAAATTAAGAACCATAGCAGTGTAGAAGCAGCCAGTAACACTGAAGCAGCCATAACTTCCCCAAATTTCATTCACTCTGGAGTCGTGGTCACAGATTTTGGACACTTTCTGTAAATTAGTCCGTTTGAGGTAGCTTAGTTTTAAAATGTTGCCCTATGATGCACTGTTTCACCCAGTTAAAGGTCATGTGAGAATTTTAGTACAATTCCTTGACTTACAACAGTTTGTTTAGAACTGTTCAAAGTTACAGTGGCACTGGAAAACATGACTTATGACTGTTTTTCACACTTATGACCATTGCAGCATCCCCATGGTCATGAGCTCAGACTTTTGGCAACTGATTCATATTTATGACGATAAATATGAATCAGTTGGAGTAATGTTATCACCTTTTGCGACCTTCTGACAAGCAAAGTCAATGGGAAAGCCAGATTCACTTAACAACGTAATTTAACTGCAGTGATTCACTTAATAAATGTGGCAAGAAAGATCGTTAATGGGGCAAAACTGACTTAACACATGTTTCACTTAGCAACAAAAAGCTTGGGCTCAATTGTGGTCGTAAGTCGAGGACTACCTGTAATATATAGATTAGAATTTGGAATATTAATAGCACATTGCTTTCTAACTCCTTTTTCATTTGTTCCTGGTTTCTAATCATTTTGTTTCAGAAAATCTTCAGAAGAAGTGGACATGGATAAAGTCACGGCAGCTATGGTTCTAACTACTTTATCCACCAGCCCTTTGGTTCGCAGCCCCCCAATCCGTCCTAATGGTGAGCATGTTTCCAGGAGAGATTGTGAAATAAAAGTTTTGGGAAAGGATACACCTAGCTTCATTTTTCCTTCTGCCTGCCAGTAGGAAGACAAACCACCAGTCATTCTCCCTAATGTGGGGTGAAGTTAGTGATTGTAAACAGATGTTTATACTAGGGCAGGCATGTCAAACTCAAGGCCTGTAGGATGCAGTCTGCAGGATGCTTAAATCTGGCCCATGGGGAAATAGCAAAGGACTGGCCCACGGTGCCTCTGGCAGCCAAAATGGGGCACTGGGGGCTGCGTGTGCCCCCCCTGCTCCATTTTCAGACTGGACGGCCTCCAGCACTCTCCTAGCCAAAATGGGGCAGGGGGCCACACGCACTCCCCTGTGCCCCATTTTGAAGCAGAGTGCTGCAGCAGGCGTGCAGGCCAAAAATGGGGCACAGGGCAGCCATGTGCGGCCCCGGTGGCCTCATTTTGGCCAGCAAAGTGCTGCAGGAGGTGTCCATCCCATCTACCTCCCCCTCCCGGCCAACCCGCAGAGGAGAACTACAATGCTGATTCAGCCCTTGAAGAAATCCAGTTTGACACCCCTGCACTAGAGGATTTATCCACTTGTTTAATTTTCCAACTAACAGAATGAAGATGTGGATGGTTTCATAATGTGAAGCAGAAGTCAGTGTCTTCCTGTTCAGTTCTTCTACACAGCACAATCCCTTCTTCGTGCTAATGACTTGTCAATTAGGTTATTTCTGACCATAGGTCTAAGGCATTACTTCATATGATAGAGCATGTTTTGAGATGTAGACTGGCCGACAGATTACAGGCACTGATTGAATAGGAGACAACAAAAACAAATGCTTATTGATTGCTTCTGCAAAGCAGTGACAGTGCTGGCAAGGAGTGACCAAGAAATCTAGCTCTGACCTTCATAGCTGCCAGTGATCAAGAGGAGTGAGGGGCTACCATTAACTACAGTCACTACTTAGCATCTAGTTGCCAAAGCTACAATTGAATAGGCAAAATGGTGTGGGGTTTTTTCTCCCCCAAGGTAATAAAAAGTATCAAAGCTATAGCCATGTAAAACGCCTCATCAAGCAGAAGCTAACCTGTAATGCTTTCAATAGAGACATGCATAGCAAAACACAGCTGATATAACTTGATTGCTTTCTGGTTTGAATTGACTTTTTGTGCTATTTAGAACTGGTGCTTACTTTTAAAAGAACTAAACCAATGGTGGGTTTCAAACATTTTTACTACCAGTTCTGTGGGTGTGACTTGGTGGGCGTGGCATGGCTTGGTGGGTGTGGCTTGGTGGGCATGGCAGGGGAAGGTTACTGCAAAATCCCCATTTCCTCCCTATCAGCTGGGACTTGGGAGGCAGAGAATAGATGGGGGCCAGTCAGAATTTTTACTACCGAACTACTCAAAATTTCCGCTACCGGTTCTCCAGAACTGGTCAGAACCTGCTGAAACCCACCTCTGCACTAAACCCATATTTGGAAGACATATCAGAAGATCCGCTCTTTGTAAGCAGTCTGCACAAGACCCAAGAAGTGCTTTACAAAAGACTATCAGGCATTGTATGAACAGATACTTCTATGGAAGCTGTACATTGATCTTCCTTACAGCAAAAGTCAAAAGGGCTATGAAAGGCAGATTCCAGCAACTAGGAGAAAGGGAGGAAGGAAGGATCGTAGCATTTAGAAACAGATGCCTGAACAGAATTGCGTTTCTAGAATGTGCGAAGCTTTAGTCTTAATACACAAAATTTAGGAGATAATCCTGAATGGGTTGCCATAGATGCATCAGTTGGGATAAGATTTCAGTTAGATTCAGCCAGATGCTTTTTGTGAAATTGTATTTCAGTAACCCACAATAGCAGCAATTTTATGCATGGACATTTCCTCCCATAACAGTTATGTTACAGAGGAACGCATTATACTTCCCCAAAATTCTGGACATGTTTGCCCACTCAAAGAGGAAGAAAAACCTTGGCCTAATCAACTGTCCAGCTGCAACCTTAGTGGCTTCTCAAATAGATAGATTGTCTAGAATAGGTTCCTGGCTGTAGCCTTCTTTGAGCATGGCATGGTAGGAAAATATGACTAAGTCTTTGTTTATATCAAGTATAGTTTATTTATGGAGTTTGGAAGACCCCCAAAATATAGAACCATGTATATTCCTGGAAAATATCTATGGTGTGTATATATGTGTGAGTGATGTGTACTTCTTCTATCTTAGTAGACAATAATTTTATTTTCAATTCGTTGTATGTAAACTAGATGCCCCAGCACTTTTCCTAAATACATATTTTTAGTTCTATTGCCCCAATTCTCTTACTAAAAATAGTTTGTTTGTTTATTTATTTACAGTATTTATTAAATTAATTTGCCTCCCATTTTGTTTTGAAGTGACTCTGGGCATCTTACAGCATTAAAAGCATTAATATCCAACTTGTAGTTATCTTTTTTAATGCTATTGTTAATTTATAGAATCCTTAAATGGATCCTGGAAAGAAGGAGGATTTGTGCCTTCCAGTACCAGTAGCAGTGGGTATTGGAGCTGGAGTGCTCCAAGTGACCAATCAAACCCATCCACTCCATCACCTCCCCTTTCTGCTGACAGCTTCAAACCATTTCGATTACCATCTCAAACTGATGATGGCATTGACGAAGCTGAAACTAGCAGTCTTCTTTTTGATGAACCCATTCCTAGGAAAAGGAAGGTGAGCTTGATATTAAATGTGCCAATATTCTTTTATAATGTTACACCTGTGTTTATCAACCTTGGCAGCTTTAAGATGGGTGGACTTCAATTCCCAGAATTCTGCGGCCAGCATGTATATTATGATGTTATATGAACAAATACCTGTGTTTACTTATGAAAGACTCCATCATATATCATTTTTATCTAAAGCCAGATGTTTACTTGTTTCATTTTGCCTTTATTTACTCTTCATTTTTTAAAATATATGGCAATTGGTTTAGTCCTCTTAAAAGAAATCTTTGTCTGAAAAGCCCTGGAGTTGTTACAGATAAATTGCTAGTAGATTAAATATTAGAAAATTCCTGCGTGTGTTACTGTATTGTACTAAAGTTGCTACTACTTGTCATTCTAATATGAAAACAGAGTGAACTCATTTCAGTGTTCCAAATTAGCTTTGCAAGATTATTGATCAAAAGATCAATATTGTATAGTTCTGTTTATGAATGGTGAACTTAAATTGCACTCAAGTGCATGTTTCTCAAAAGTAAATCCCCCTAAATTCAGTAGGCCTATCTCCTTAAATGTATGTGTCCTTGAAACATTAATTTTAATTTACTTTAGTATTAATATAAGTAGAATACGGTAATTTGAAATCCATGCTTGTTAAATGAATGTACTGTGTACAGATTGTGCTCCCTGTTTAACTTCTCAGAACTCCATGAAAGTAATGTTTAAATGCCTTTGGAAAAACTGTGGAAAGGTCCTAAGCACTGCTGTTGGCATTCAGAAACACATCCGGACTATTCATCTAGGGTGAGAAGACTACAGTTCTTTTTATTTGTGAAACAAATTTTATCTCAATGTTAGCATTACTTTGAAGCGAGTTCACTAAGATTTATAACCAAATGAGCATGTTTATAATCTAGCTATTACTGGTGGTAATCCCCTTATTTCTTTTTCAGTATCAATACAGGAGTTTGCATATAACACTGAAGTCTGTTTTATCAGTCCTTTGAGCTAGGGGAAATGAATCAGCAAGAATTCAGTTTCATATAAGCAGTGTCCTTGCTTTTTATTATGTATAAATTTGTTTCCATTAATGAGTAGACATACCAGCCAATGACAAATCTTAGATTGTTTTCTTGATTTGCTAAAGAAAGTAGAATTTATTTTAAGCCACAATTTCCAATGCATAAGAATCAAAGCAACATTTTCCCTAACATGAAACAGAGCGCTGATTTATTTTTCCTTTTTGGCCACTCCAAAGAAGGAACAGTCAAAAACTAAAAACCGGGCACTTGGGTTCATTTCGTTGTGTGCCAATGAACTAAGCTTAATTTATTAAGTTAGTAATTATTATAACTGAAGCTACTGAATCGCTAACACAAATTTGATAAAATCAAAAGTTTTAGAAAGATTTGGGAATTCTTTTTGGAAAAAAGAAACAGTTTTTCTGAAAAAGGATTCCTGTTATTTGTGGAAATAACATCTGGATGACTTACACAATTGCAACAAGCTGCTGCAGATCTTTGGTTAATGTGTTTCCCCTTATCTCTCCTCCATCTGCATGGCCATGATAAACTTAGGCAATTTTGCTTCAGTTTTAGATTCACAACAGTTTGTTTCAGTTAGACCCAACCAATTGTGGTAAATCCTAACTATAGTTTGTTTAAGCCAATTTCCTTGAGATGAATTCAAATTACTTCAGTGAAATATATGTTTTGAATACAATTCTGAAAAATGAATAATATTCTTTTTCTTAAAAAAAGAATGAAAGAATTCTTTAAAAATAGAACAAACCTTCCATTTTCCTCTCTGTAGCAACACCAATAGAAAAACAAGGACTAAAATGAACCCAAAAGATTTTTAGTATTTAAAAGCTCTCCTGTCAATCACAATAGGAATAATTAAAAATTAAACTCACTGAACTGTGCTGTCATTTCTCATGATATCTTTTTCCCATTAATTCAAATTTGCATTTAATAATTTTTTTAATAAAATAGTGAGTGGGTGGGAAAAGTGAATTGAATCTCACTCATTGCATAATCTAGGTACAATTATAGGCTTTTTCTTTCTCCCAAATTTTCTCGTTTGCCTCATCAAATTGTTGTGAGAATAAAGGAAAAGAACATGCTGAAAGTTTTGAAGGAAATGTCAGATACAAATATGAGGAATAAATGAATTAAAGTCTATGTCTACTTTAAATAATCTATGTTTCCACCAGCCTAATTTATAAAATGTGAAAAATAAAATTCTTTTTTATTCCAATATTTTTGAAGGTATATTCTGTGCGCATGAAATATAAGAATATTAACTGATCAGTGGATCTCTTCTGAAGAGATAAAGTCTTTTCTATGTAACTGTGTATATATATCTTTCCAGTGTCCTATGTATAGAAATGCTAGTGCAAATATTTCCCCAACGTGCACATGAATATATTAATTAAAATATATATTATTGGTTTTAGTGGTAAAAGTATTAAACAATTCTGGTTTTTTTTGCAAAGACTCATATTAATATATTGGAACTTCTTATTGTACTGAATTTGGTACAGTATTGATAACTTCTGACTGTCATTTCTTTAGACGTGTAGGAGAATCTGACTACAGTGACGGAGAGGAAGATTTTTACTACACAGAGATACGTCTCAACACTGACTCAGTAGCGGATGGATTAAATAGTTTATCTCCAGTTTCACCCTCTCTAGCATCTCTTCCTTCTTTTCCATCCCAAGATGGGAACAGAAGTGAACTATCATGTGCCAAAACAGATGCTAAAGGGATGACGCCTCTAAGCCGTTCAGCTCCTACCAACCTCTACCTCATTCACTCTGACCACGCTTACCAGGTGAATATTTTCTTTGATTACATTTCATTTAGTTTACTGTCCATAAATTAGTCTAACTAGATTCAGTAGTAATAAAGTGGAATTGAGCTGTGATTGACTTGTGGTTACATTTAGGGTTTTGTTTTGTTTTTTTGCATCCTACCCTCTTTCTCTCTTTCTTGCTGCAAAGTTCTTGGGAAATCGTTTAAAGTAGGTATCTGAAATTGCTGAACTATTTTTACACTATGATTAATAACACTAAATTAGGATTATACTTTGCATGCAGGTCATGTGCTATTCATTGTTTCAGAATAATAAGACTTCTGGTGTTGAAATAGTAGAAGAATGTGTTACTCTTTCGTGGAAAGGAGGAGAGGCGAAATGGAAGCACATAGTACCCCTCTGACAAAATTGTTTCATTTATTTATTTATTTTCCACCTTTATTATTTTTATAAACAGTGTGGCAAATGTACCTAATTCTCCATCCTCCTCTTATTTTCCCCACAACAAGAACCCTGTGAGGCAAGTTGGGCTAAGAGAGAATGCTTTTCATGACTAGAATTCACTGTCTCTGGATTTTTAGCCAGGTGCCTTAACCACTAGGCCAAACGGACATACTTGTTGCCTTTAAACTAGCAATTATGTTTTGATGCTAGTTTGAGTATCATAATTCATTGTATAAATTGGATTTGTTTATCACAGAAGCTTTGGAAAATATTTTGAAAATAGATTTAGATTTGCATATTTTTTATAGATATAAAAAATTTATACTAACTTTAAGTGTGAGAGGAATTAATAAAATATGATAGAGTCTTATTTTAACAGAGAGTCTTATTTTCTTTTGACCACCCCCTGAATAAGGGCTTGGCCTTATTATCTGGGGGGGGGTGTCTTATTATTTTGGGGGTACAGGAGGCGACAAGTGTGGGACTGGATGTTCTGTCACTGCCCTCGCCTCCCCTCCCTGTTCTTCGTGCCGGCCAAGCAGCCCAACACGTCCCACCCCAACCCAATGGCAACAGCTGCTTCCCTTCCCCGCCGTCTCTTTATTGAGAGGGGTGGCAGCAGGAGTGAAATCTAAAAATTTTCCCTACTGGTTCTCTGGGTATGGCTTAATTGGTGAGCGTGGCTTGGTGGTCAGGTGACCCCTCCCCATGGGCGTGGCTTGGTGGTCAGGTGACCCCCTCCCCCGGTGGGCATGGTTTGGTGGTCAGGTGACTGGATGGGCGTGGCCAACAATAATAAATAATAAAAATAATAAAGTACAGAAAATAATAAGAGGTACCAAAAACCAACTTTCACACTTTACACACACACAACACAACACAACTGACTCACACACAATGTAAAATCAGCTGCACTTCACCTAAAATGGCCCTGCAACAAGCAGGAACCTCACAGAGGCACAAAAAGCTCAAAAACCAACTTTCACACTTTTTCCACACAAAATGCCACATACAGCTTTGTGAGATTTTGTGTGTTTGTGTAGAGTGAAACACTACAGAAACACACTAAATCTAATCTGCAAAAATATTTTATGTTTTTATTTTATTTTATTTTATTTATATTTTTAGATAAAAGCAGCTAAATTTAAAACTTCCTTAACTTTAAATTGCTTTGTCTAAAAAAAAAAAAAAATTCCTAAAAAAAAGCCCTAATTAATTATTTTTTTAAATAATAACTTTGCTTACCAAATTGAAAGCATAAGGCAGGCGGATTGAGTTGCTCACCGATTGGATTGATTGCAGCAGCCAAAGCAAGGCAGGAAAAGCAAGCCCAAAAGAAGCAGCAAGCTGCCAAGTGGGCAAGTGGAGACCAGGTGATTGTGTGGGCATGTGCAGGGATTTTTGCTACTGGTTCTCCGAACTACCCGCTGCCATTGCTACTGATTGTCCGATCTGGTCCGAACCGGGAGCATTTCACCCCTGGGTAGTAGGTGGGGCGAAGGAGAACCGAGACGCATGGAGCGAAACGTGGCTCCCTTTGTGTCTCTTCTCCCCTCTTCGCTGGGCATGACAGGGCTCCTGCCCCTTGCTTAGCCACCCGCCCCCTTTAGGGATGCAATTTGGGGGTGGCAGGTAGGGCAGGTGAGAAGCAAGATATCTTACCTTTCCAGCTCCGTCATGTTCCTCGCCGTTGTGTCCAGGGAAACATGCTATAAAAGAAAACCTTCTCGCAAGTTCAATCAAACTTCTTGAACTCGCCAGAAGGTTTTCTTTTATAGCGTGTTTCTCTGGACACTACGGCGAGGAAAGTGACGGAGCTTGAAAGGTAAGTCCTGTGCTCTGCTTCTCGCCCGCCCCACCTGCCACCCCCAAATTGCATCCCTAAAGGGGGTAGGTGGCTAAGTAAGGGGCAGGAGCCCTGTGGCAAGAGGAGCCACATCTCACTCCACATGTCTTGCTTCTCCCCTGCCCCACCTTCCACCCCTCTCAATAAAGAGACGGGGGAAAGGAAACAGCTAGGCTGCTGTTGCCATTGGGGTGGGGTGGGACGTGTTGGGCTGCTTAGCTGGCACAAAGAACAGGGAGGAGAGGGCATGTCCCCCCCTTCGTCCCCGGCCTCGCCTCCTCAACTCATTTTGGTTGAACAGCAAGCAACCAGAGGTAATGGCGGGACTGGCTGTGCATGCGTGTAAGTGTAAGTAGTTGATGGGGGGACTTATTTTGCTGAGGTGGCTTGATCCCATCCCTTCAATTTTAATTTGTAATTGGTTTTAACCCGGGTTGTTTTAATTGGATAGCCAAATTATTTAATGTTTTTAAATTGCTTTTAAATTTTATATGTTATGTTTTACCATGGCTGTCCACCGCCCTGAGTCCTGTGGGAGAAGGGCGGTATACAAATAAATAAAATAAAATAAAATAAAATAAAATAAAAAAAATTAAAAAAAATAAAAAAAATAAAAAAAATAAAAAATAAATATAAAATAAAATAAAATAAAATAAAATAAAATAAAATAAAATAAAATAAAAATTAACGCATGCACTGAAAAGTCCAATTGGGCTTATTATCCTGACATGTCTTATTTTTGGGGAAACACGGTATGTGGTATCTGAACAAACCCTCATAATCCATGGCTATTTGCAAATGTTAATCAGATAATTCATTCTTGGAAGCAACCTATAGCCTGCCAATATAAAAAAATAAGTTAGTTTCAACACCATATCTGATCATTAGTTGCATACATTGAAATGGTGATCTTTATAAAAAAATGGAATAAAACATTTTCTTATAAAGGAAAATTATTCTTTATAAATGAACTAAAAACTACTTATAAAGGTTTTGAATATTTGTAATCAATATATAATCTTATTTTTATTTATTTATATTTCCTATTTCTAAATTGCCCATCTCCCTCAGAGATTAAAAATAAACTCATTGAACTTGAATTTCTGATATCTTTCTTCCATTAATTCAAATCTGCATTTGAATTCCATTTACTAAAAAAAAAAGAGATTTTTCTTAATAAAATGGTTAGTGGGTGGGGAAAGTGGATTGAATCTCCATTCACTGCATATATAGTATATGAAATCGTAATAGCAAAAACATATAAGGAGAAAATGAGCAGAATAAGTCCATATAAACCAACAAAAGCTATTGCTTTTTTAATGAATGTTTAGGCTGGTGGGCCAGGAAGATGGCCTTCTCTGCCATTGCCCCCACTCTCTGACCTATCTTCTCCCTTCCCCAACATAAATCAGGCCTCCACTTTCCTGGCCTTTCAAAGAATGTTAACGATTTGGCTCTTCGATTCACATAAGGCTCCCAGATACCTTGATGGCCCTCCTGCTGCCTTTTAACTTTTAATTTATTCTAATCCTGTTTTTAATCTGTCTCTTTTTTATTGATGTCAAGTGTTTTTAATCTGGTTTTAGGCTTTCATGTTTTTACTGTACACCACCGAGAGTCACTCTGTGAGCAAGATGGGTAGTATTTAAAATTTGATAAATAAATAAATAAGATTTGTACTTGGCATGCCACCACTTGGACTGATGCTTATAGAAGTATCCAGTATCACCACTAAAAACTTTTTTGAATTTGTAAAGACATCCAGAGCAGGCATATATCAAATTGCATGATTCTCATGCAGTCTCTCATATAGGAAAAGACTGAGGGCGGCAAATGCAATTTCTCTATATCTTTCCACAACTATTAATGTTGTTTATTGAAGAAATGTTTACAAAGCACAAAAAATACAAATACGAAAAAGAAAAATGATAAATAAGTAAGAAATAAAGAAGGAAAAACAAAAAAAGATCTGTCTGCAAGAAAGAATCTGCAAACTTCGATAACTTTAAGGTAGAAAAGACATAAGAGAGTATGGAGTTCTTGGTGCATTCTGAACATGATTGTTTGTTTGAAGATGTTAACCTGATGAGGTAAAATCATCATTAGTAACATCATCAATGGGCACTGATGGTGTTGCCCAGTCAGGTAGTAAAATGTCTGCAAGCAAACAGCCAAGGTCAGGGAGCCCCAAGGACTCCACGATTCAACTCTGAACTATTTATCTATAAATATCTATGAGTTCTGTTTCTTCAGCAATTGCTGTTAAATCCTGCAACTGGCTCCTGGCTGCCATGTCTATTTTTTCTTTCTCTTCATCTCCACTTTTGTTTTGCAATGGCTGCAAAACTCCTTAAAGGGCTAATTCCTTTTGATATCCAATGTTACATTTAATACCATGAAAGCCGTATATGCTGTCTTTAGCCTGTTATTGTTCTTTTCATCATTATCTAATATTTCACCCTGAAACTGGCAAATATTTTTCCTCCAACTGTGTTATAATTTCCCTAAAGCTATCTTCTCCAGTCGGATAATTCCAGATTAGTTGCTTTGTGACCTCTCCATTGTTACCAGCAATAGTCTTTTGCTAGTTGGGAATGTTACGAAGGATGCTATAGTTTAAAATATCTGAAAGAAACCACATTGGGGAAATGAAAAATTGCCCTAAAATGCTTCTTTTGTAAGAGCTAAACTTTCAAATAATTTTTTGGGATATCTGCATATATTATGAATTCTTTATCTTTCATTTCTTTTAGTGACCGCTATAAACATCTTCCTTTCAGTGGTATCATGTATTATTCACCCTATTGTCTTCAAGAGAACTGAAAAATAGTATCAAAATGAGACCAACTTACTATTTTTCATAGGAGATAATCAAACATTTAATTTGGTAACATGGAGATGTTCCTTCTTAACTGACTTCCTATTTTTTGAAACAGGCTACAGCTCCTGTGAACATTCCAGGTTCAGCCAAGTTCACTCCCAATGGAAAAAGCTTTAGCATCTCTTGGCAAACACCCCCAGTTACCTTCACTGGCCTTCCAGTAAGTAGAAAACCAGCAAATTAAGAGGGGGAGGTTTGTTTCCTACATAGGATGGCATGTGTGAGGCAAGATCCATACTTGCACTTTATGCAGGTAATGAATTTGTTTCTCCCTTGCCTGTCCCATTCCACTCATGGATGCATTGCAGCAGGCATGCATTATACAGTTCATGGGCTGCATGTGGGCCACCTCATGCAGCCCATTGGCATTTTAAAATAAATAAATAAATCACCACCCCATCTCCAAAAATATACTGTGAGTACCCCAAGCCTCTCTGCCACCAGCAGTTCCGCAGTACTGCTGCATCTCTAGCCCCCAAACTGCTGACTGGTGTGCTAGTCAGCTAGCTCCTTTGTGGCCTGCAGTGATTTTTGATGTATCAATGGGATCCTTTCCTCTTTACCCTTGTGTAAACCTGTATTACAGATTTCAGTAGAGGCATTTCAAGCATATTTTAAACAAAATAGCAATAGCACTTCAACTTATAGTATGCTCCACAGTGCTTTACAGCCCTCTCTAAGTGGTTTACAGAGTCAGCATATTGCCCCCAACAATCTGGGTCCTCATTTTACTGACCTTGGAAGGATGAGTCAACCTTGAGCCGGTCAGAATCAAACTGCTGGCAGTCGGCAGAATTAGCCTGCAAACCATTGTGCACCACTACTGCCATTTGAAAAGGCCTTCAAATGAATATGCTGTATATGTCATCTGCAAATCAGCTTGATGTTTGTTAATATACTATGCAGTGTCAAAAGGCCTTATGACAGTGCTTAATCCTATAGAGATAAGAGCACATTTTGGTCAAAATTAATTATGGATATTCTCCAATTCCATTGGGTTGCAGTGATACTGCATGACAGTTTTTCCTCTTTCCTTAACTTTCCTCACAGGGATGTTTTCATTGACTTACTATGATCTGTTATCCCATAATGCTGTTTAGTTGCTTATACCATCTTCCATATGCATAACATATCTTTAATTTCACCTAATATAATTAACTACTGTAAGTAAACAATATTTCATTTTTTATTCAAATAATTTTTCTAACTTTTGAATTATCATTATCAGAGCAGATATCATGTCTTATGTCTTAGCATTTTACCTAAGGCTATATGTTCCAAGTTTTCACAAATATGCAAGGCTGTTTAAAAACTCTGATTTTTGACAGGGTGAATTAGAAATTGATAAGGTACTGCCAGCTATTTCTCATTTCACAACGTGAATCACAAAAGCCTCTTATTGTCAACCTTTAGAATTTCTTGGAGGCTTTCTGTAGAATCTGGGCTCTCCTGCTGAGCTGATAAAAATGAAAGTAACTGAATCAATTACATTGCATTCTGCCAATGAATATTTATTAAATTTCATCAAGGAACAGCTAGCAGTGCAAGGCATCCTGCTGGTTGTAATTTGAACAAGAGACTCTTAACAGAACATGCTGTGCATGAAATACCCCAAAATTTGATTTCATGACAATATGGTAGAACTGGAGTAATTTTAAAAGGGGGGGTTGCTCTCTGTGGCACTGGGATAAATTGACACTAGTATTGCAAGAAAGCCAAAAGTCTCATTATCACAAAATAGGTAGATTAGTTTTCCTAAACTTGTGCTATCTGGATATGTTGATACTACAACTCCCATTGTTCTCAGTCAACATGGGCAACCAATATGCTGCCTATAGCTTCTGGGAATTATAATTTCACTATAGGCTATAGGTAGTTATATAGATATTAAGAATTGAGTATGAATTCACAAAGATTCATTATCCCCACACAGTTGGGAACACAACTGTTATATATCATAAGGTAATTATTTGGTTATAATCTCTTCTTCCTAGTTCAGTTCTGACCTCTGGCCTCCAAGGCTACCTTCAAAATCACAGAGAGCTATAACTTGAAGACTTGAAGGAGCTATTAGAAATATCACTGTTTAGAGCATTTTTCAGTTTCACTGCTGTTTTCTCGACAAATTTATGTATAAGCAGTTCAGAAGCTAACAAATAGCTATAGTGAGAACAAAACTCTATTATTAGTCTCATTCCAAAGAGCCCTTTTGCTGATTTTGCCAGTAGCAGCTGTTGACCTTTTTTTCTATACTATTTTATATAGTTTGTGCTAAAATTAGTTATTCTGATGTTGCCATCATTCACTGCATAAACTAATGAGATGGCAGGAACGTGTAAAGTATTGATGAACCCGTTGAAGCTCTTCTCTGAGCAAGCTCATTAACTGTCTATCACCTCAGTAGCAGCAGCACTTTTTGTATTATATTGAATATTTTGCCCTTCTTACCCCACAAATGAGAATATGCTAGGTAAAAACGAGTGCCAGAGATACAAGTACAAAATCAGATATCCACTTAAGCTATCCATGCCAAAACATAAGAGCGAACAAAGGATTAAATGAGAGAACATAATCATATAAAATTTTGTAAACCAGGAAGATTTTCCAGGAGAGTATTATATTACCTGATTTGTTTAATGTGGTGAGCTGTACTGTACATATTCCCATGTGAGCACATTCTTAAATAATTACAATTCTTTTTCAAATTAAACCAGATCAACATACCTGAAGCTTCATGAGATTTCATGGGACAACTTGGAGGGATTATAGCCATTCCTGTTTTTTTCCCTACAAAATGAAATGTGGAAAATTATGTAAAGGGACCTGAGACTTTGTCTGTCAATCAGCAACTTAATGCTATGACTTCCTCCAGTCTATGCCCCTTCTCTCCTGGTCACATGACCCCAAAAAGTACACTCCTCCTTTCCCACGGCACATATACATAGTCACACAGATGCAACAAGAGGGAACCCAAAAAATACAAACACAGACAAAACACCTGTGCATCAGTGTGATTAGATCCTTATACCAAGGGTGAAATCTAGCAGGTTCTGACGGGTTCTGGAGAACCAGTAGCGGAAATTTTGAGTAATTTGGAAAACTGGCAAATACCACTTCTGGCTGGCCCCAGAGTGGGGTGGGAATTGAGATTTTGCAGTATCCTTTCCCTGTCACGCCCACCAAGCCACGTCCACAGAACCAGTAGTAAAAAAAGTTGCATTTCACCACTGCCTCATACACAATATATGTATTGTGGCCTTGCCCCTGGGGTGAAAGTACATACATATGCATAATATGCAACATGCTGCTTCATTACCTACATATCCTTCCTCCTTGAAAGAGGAGATCGCTTCCTCCTAACTGACATATCACCAGATGCCTCTAGAAATGTTGCAAATTTTGTTATAGCTGTTTATAGCTATTTAAAATTTTGATGACTTTATTGATTTGGTTCACATGCACATTTTATTGCTCTCTGATTATTTTACTATGATTTTTTTTTCCTTTTCCTTATGGTCCTTTGATCTTTGTACAAAAGAAAATACAGATATTTCCCATATCCCCTGCTGGTAAAAGGGTTGGAAAGAATTCCAGAAACTATGGTCTGCATAGTTAATTTAATTTCAACCTTAATTTTAAATCAAAATTGAGGGAGGAATCTATTCCAAGCAGACTCTTTAAGAGGGAAAATAAAGCCAATTTGAGTACTAAGTAGTTATTTACTGGCACAGAATATAACATTTTCTTTCTTGGATGCTTTTGAAAATGGTCCATAAGTAAATGTTTGCAAGCCTAGGCAGGGAATAGTGTGATATATTTAGTCATGAATTCTGGCAAATTTCGTTGGTTCATTTAAGCCCTTCTTGTAATTGAAAACTTTCCCTGATATCTGGAGCAGATAATCAGCAAGAATGACAACTTGTCCGCAAGAGTATGGTATGCTTAGAATACTCCAAATCATTTTTCTTTCATATCTCTGCCCTGCATTATTGAGATGGAGCCCACCTTTGAGTCTTGTAATATGTCCTCCATTGTGAGAAAGTCAATGAAATTAAGGTGATGAATCCACAGATTAAACCCAATACAAGATAATTTAGTTTTATTACCCATATTGTACCTTTTAATTCTGCAATTAGAACTCCATCTTTGTTTCTCTTGCTAGCTTTCACCAACTCACACACGGCATGTGGGGATCGGAGAACAAAAGCACCAGATCCACGCTGTTCTTTCATCACCACCTAGAGCGTCAGTTGGCCTCAGGTAGGAGGCTTTTTACATCGGAATGAAGTGAATTAATTAATGAGTGGAGGGTTTCTGTGACCAACCTGTTTTTTTAATCTGAATTTCTTTTCAAAATAAATGCAGATGAATTATTTTTAACAATGCGATTTATCCTCAAGTGGCAATTACTTTTTTTCAGTTCATCACAAAATAAGCCACATTCAATCTCTTTTAAAATTAAAGAAGAAAAATTAGTAAGGGCGAACTAGGAAATAGAGATAGAAAGAGGAAGAAAAAAATCAGAGAAATATATAGTATAAGTGTTTTGTGAAGTTTGGAAGAGGCTATAGGAGTGCAGATAAAAAAGGAATAGAAAAATGCCATATTAAAAGAGTGGCATTTTCATGTCAAAATATTGCAGAAAAGAATGTTTTATTTGTAAAAGCATTTGTAAACTTTATAGAAATATTATTCTAAAGATATAACAGGTTTGTAGTACTCTGTCTTCTTATTACATATTTTATTACCACCTAGCAGAAAATTATAATTTTCCCTCAAAATTTTTCCATACCTTGAAGGATGTTTTCATTGTGTCCTCTTGCATATTTTTCCTATCTATTTTTCATTCAATGAGTGGTGTGGTGACCTAGAGGTGGAGCTCTCACCTCACAATCAGGAGGCTGTGAGTTCGATCCAAGGTAGAGGCAGATATTTCTCTCTCTGGCAACATTGAGAATATATCTGCTGAATACAACTCCGCATTAGCGACAGGAAGGGCATCTGGCCAGTAAACACTCAGCTCTATTCAGTTGCCCAGACTCCACCTCACAAAGAATTATGGGGTCATTAAAAGAAGATGATGATTTTTCATTCAATATTTGTAAACTTTGGTCTCCAGAATAATCCAAAGAATATAAGGAATTCCACAGTTCAACCCTGAACTATATAGTTTCTCTCCTATTGGGATTTTAACCTTATTATACCATAAAAACCTATGCCAATGAAACTTCAAATTATGATCTTCTAACATTCTTTTATTTCTCAGCAAGACTTATTCTTTTACAAAAAACAAATAACAGCCTGAAAATTATAGTTTAAAACAGGATAATCCTAGCCCTCCTCTGTCTTTGTATCCTGCAGAATTTTATATTTAACCATTGGTTACTTATCTCTGCCGTACAAATGGCTATTACATATTTTTGCCTTTGTTTAAAAGGCGCATCATTTTTCACAACTGATATTATTTGAAATAAAACACCATTGTAGGTAATATAGTCATTTTTATCACAGAAAATTGCAATTTTTCCCATCTTGCATATCTTAACATAATTATTCTGAAATAACATACAGCAGATTTTTATTGGTAGGAGTATATCTAGATGTTTTACCTTTTATTCATATCTGAAAACTAGTTTTTCCAAGCAGTTCTTTTTGATCTTTCCCATATTGTTTGTTAAAACAGGCTCCGACTCAACCCTTCCAAGACCGAGTGGCTGTGGCTTTCAGCGTCCCGATATAGCCAGCTGGTGCCATCGCTGGTTATTGGGGGCGAATCACTGGCCCCCACGGAGAGGGCTCGCAACTTGGGCGTCCTCCTGGATGCACGGCTGTCTTTAGAAGAGCATATGACGGCCGTGGCCAGGGGGGCTTTTTATCAGGTCCACCTGATACGCCAGTTGCATCCCTTTCTGGATCGGGACTCCCTACACATGGTCACTCAGGCACTCGTCACTTCCTACCTGGACTACTGCAATGCTCTCTACATGGGGCTCCCCTTGGGGTGCACCCGGAGGCTCCAGTTGGTCCAGAATGTGGCCGCGCGGGGTATTATTGGAGCGACTGGGCACTCCCATGTGACACCTCTCCTGTGCGAGCTGCACTGGCTTCCAGTGGTCTTCTGGGTGCGCTTCAAGGTGTTGGTGACCACCTTTAAAGCGCTCCATGGCTTAGGGCCGGGGTATCCAAGAGACCGCCTTCTGCCGCCAACAGCCTCCCACCGGCCAGTTCGCTCACATAGGGAGGGCCTCCTTAGGGTGCCGTCGGCCAGACAATGTCGGCTGGCGACCCCCAGGGGGAGAGCCTTCTCTGTGGTGGCGCCTGCCCTCTGGAACGACCTATCCCCAGAGATACGCACGACACCAGACCACCGGACTTTTTGTCGGGCCCTGAAAACTCATCTATTTCATCTAGCCGGGCTGGCTTGATCCCATCCTTTCTGTTTTAATGTGAAATTGGTTTTAACTGGGTTATTTTAAATTGAGGGCCGAAATTATTTAATGTCTTTTAAACTGTTTTTTAAATTTTATATGTTATGTTTTATCTCGGCTGTTCACCGCCCTGAATCCTGTTGGAGAAGGGTGGTATAAAAATCAAATCAAATCAATCAATCAATAAATCAATCAATAAATAAATTTAGTCTTTATTCATTTTAAATTCAGCTACCACGCCAAATTCCTTCGGCTTTTCCATTAATATATCTATTCCTTCCAAGGAATTTTCAACTATTAAAACCAAATGATCTACAGATGGCCTTAATTTATATATTTCTTTCATCTTCAGGCTGGTTATTCTCTCATTTTATTTTCTGTCTCTATTAAGAACTTCCAAAGTCAAAATAAGCTCCAATGGTACCAGTAATCTTCTCTTGTCCCTTTTTGAATCTCACAGGCATTGGTATATACTATATCAATTTTATCCATTTAATAAAATTAACCTTCAAAATCCATTTTTCCAACATTTTAAATTAAAATAAAACAGGGTTAAATTGTTAATTGCTTTCTCTGCATCAAAAAATGTGAGTGTGGCTGATTTTCCATTATGTTGTTTCAAATATTCTAGTACAGTACATCAAGAATATTTCTTATATTATTTTTCAACTGTCTTTTAAGCAGAAAGTCACATTAATCTTCATGTATGAAGTCCTGCAAAATATCTTTAATTTTTTTCAGCTAGAAACATTGCAAATATTTTGTAGTCATTCTTTAGCAAAAAAAGATGAATGACAATATTTTATTTTTTTGTAAAGTAGGAACGTGTGCTTTTTTAAAGAAGTATTTGCTCCTATCCAATATCAATCCCTTTTCCAAAATAGAGTTCATCGTTTTTTGCAAAGATTGTAATCACTTCAATGCTGTTTTATAAAGTGCACCTGTTTTGTTCTTTTTTTATTGCTTCTCTTATTAGTAAAAGTCAATTCATTATCTGCTACCACTGTTCACATTTACAACAGGAGTAAAGAGTTTACTGTTCTGCTTGCCCTTTTATAGTTACTGATAATTTTATTAAAAGTAATATTATTTGAGCTGCTGTTTTACGTCTTTTTATGTATCTGTATGTGTGTGTGTTTATGTGTGTGTATATGTGTGTACAATCTTCAACCTCATCGTTTTACCTTAATAACAGTTTTTCTTTCAACTTTCTGGCAGAAAACCTAGAGGAGAGGGCAAGAAATGTCGCAAAGTGTATGGGATGGAGAATAGAGATATGTGGTGTACAGCTTGTCGTTGGAAGAAGGCCTGCCAAAGGTTTATTGATTGAAGCCCAGAAACAATACGGAGTTGTGTATAATAGGGTTCCCTTGCTGCAACCGTGTAGTGTGACTCTTCCCACCTCCTTGAGCGCTGACATCTGTTGAAGACTGGCACTCTAAAGCAAATATATTCATTTCAAGAGAAAGGACTTCTCAAAAACCTATACGCAGCAATATAGGAAAAACTTAAAAATCTTTATCAAGTTTTGAATCAGGAGCAGCTATATGCATCTTTCTTTAAAAGAACAGGACAAAATCTGTTTTTAATACCTTGAACAACTCGCCTATCAGGACATTTGTCTTACATACTACATCATGATCAGTATTTCACCTTTGGAATCACTTAAAACCAAGATTGAGTGATGCTACTTTTCTTAGAATGAAGTAAATAAAACACAAATACACGCGTGCATACACAAGACACACTAAACTTTAGAAATAAGCTACATTTTTCTCAAGAGCAGCTCTCCCAAAAGTGGTAAATAATTCTGTTGTGAACAGTCTTGATTCAGCGTCTGGTGCTTGTCCTTTAAGGATAATGGAAAGATGCTTTGCTAAAGGGGCAAGAAATTTAAGAGTGATCTCAAACTCAGACCTGAAGGTTGAGCACCTCTTGTATCTGTCCCAAAGAAGGCTAGTTGGGGTACAATCACCAGCAGTCCTACGCAAAAAACAAAACAAAAAAACCCACACACGGGAAAGGAGTCTGATTTTAAATGAACTTGGATTGAAATCAGCATACATACCAACAAAGTTTGGGTTCCAGGATATCTTCTTAGATGCAAGTACTGGAAAATGTTGTACATCTCACAGTGCTAAAGGCTTTGCTCAGACTAATGGGCAGCCCAGTGGACTTCATCAACATTAATTCAGGGATGTGATCGACCCAGCAGCTTTTCCCCTGCTTTTTACGCCATTTCTAGGTTAACATTTTAGTTCAAAGAGCAAATTAACACTTCAGGGGATAGAAACTAGAAGGACAAACTGGTTTCCCACTTCCCCGACATGTAAAATATGAGTGCAGCAAAGCAGATGTCTGTATGTAAAAAATCCCATTGATTATAAAGTTCTATCAATATCAAAAATAAAAGCCTTCACGATGGCTTGCACTTTCATAGGTTTCTGTGCTTTAGTGTAATTTAAACTTCATTTGGCCCATGACATAGACGTAGTTATGGTGTAAATTGAACTAATGCTTGAGAATCAGTAGAAAGTTTGGACATAGGTTACTGGAAATAATGTCTACAGATTGCCTATTAAAATAAAGGAATTCCTATAAGAGCACTACCACATATTAATATAAATACGGCTTGTGCTCAAGACTTTCCTGGTGGATTTTGTCCTTTGATATTAACTCCAGTGGGATGAGATAGGTATCCCAAGTTGGGAAAACAAGAGCAAGATTGGGAGCCCTTGATGCTGTTGTATGATGACAAGTCAGAAATAAATTTTATTGGGGAAGGGGGGTAGAGGAACCGCTGATGGATTATATTATAAATCACTATTATCTAGAGTGTCTACCTATAATAAATATAAAAAAGCACAAATTTTAATTAAAACACAGAATATTAAGCTAGGGATGACTCTTATATAAACTTCAGAACAATTAAGTTAGCTTTGATGCTATGATAATATTAAAATAATTCAGGTAGGCCTGGAACTGTCTTCCAAAATAAGGCTATCTGGTTGAAAACACTTCTACTGTACTGATAAAAGGCTTCTTGTACTAAGCATTTTCATCAGATACTCATCCAGTTTTCTCATCTTCAAAAAGCGCAATTTTATAGCATGTTATTCCGCTCATAACTAGCAGAGAATAGGAAATTTCTTTCTTGAGATTTGGTAGGAAAGTAAGAAAAAGGAATGAAATCAACACATTATTTTTTTCCTTTATAGGTGGTCTTTAACTGTACAGCTTAACTATCATAAGATTTAGGAAAATCGTTTTATGTGCTTATCTATTTATTTAACAGAAAATTGTATTTGTCAGGGATTTCTTTAGATCATAGTATTTACAGGCAGCTGACAACTAACTTTGAAAGTATATCATATAATAATCACATCTGCATTCTAACTTGAATGTGTTATTTTGCAGTCTTATAATTGTGTTGAAATATATCTCTGGCTACATGCATGGTCTGTCCAAAATTCACTGATAAATTGTTCTGACCTGCTGCTTTATGGTCAATATATATCCTGGAGGAAATACTAAGTATGGCTTTATGTATTTTTTCCTAATTTCACATACAGAAAAGTAATAGAGTTTATATTTTCTGGCATTCCTGTTTAATTGATATGATAAATGATAAATGATAGGGCTACAGGCAGAAGGGGTCTGCTTGAAAGCACAGAAGATTTCCACTGTAGTCAAAATTAGGCTAAGTAGACTAATGGTTTGAGCTAACCAGACAGCTTAATAAAATTAAGCTAACATTCTTGATATAGAAAAAACAAACTCAAAATCACCTGGGAAGCTAGAGTGCTATAACAAATTACTAATTTTTTCATACATTGAAAGTATGTGTGCATTTACTTTAACAAAAGTTCAGGCTGATTTTCTTTCATTGGGGTTTATTTGCATCTATTAGTTTGGTATTTCTTTTCACAGGATGTATGCCATACAATTTTTAAAAAATTATAACTTAATTGAATCAGCTGTTGGTGTAAATTGTGATCACGTGCCCTAGAGATACCAAGACATAAGTGGAAAAATTATTCTAAGATGTATGGGTTGGTTATTGTTGGAAATAAGTGATTTATTACATATGTATTCAAATTGAGATAGAGATTATAATATATGCCAAATAATATTGGTAAATTTATTATTCGTACTTTATGTTATGTTCTCAAATCAAAAGTAAATACATGCTATTATAATCAGACTCCGCATTCACAGGAATTTTAAACTTAGTCATTCAGTATTTTTATTGCACATTTTTCTAATTAACTGCACTCTTGAGGGCTAGAAATTTTTAAAGATTGAAAAATAATCATAGGATAATAACTGTTTGCCAAATATTGTTCATCTCTGTGCAATATAGCCTTTGTAAGTTCATTTATTGCTTATTCCTAGCTTCAATTTTTGGCTTTGCAGACTTTCACTGCATATGTTCAACTTCGACAGTGAAAACGTTTTTATCTTTATAGAGATATTTGAACAACTTTTTCCCATAGTTAGATTAAAGGCAACTGACCTAAGATAGGATTTGCTTGTTTATACTTTAAATGAAATTACTGCCAGATAGTTCTGTTGTATCTGTACTATAAAGAGACAAACATAATTTGGCAATAGAACTGCTGGAATTTGCCTTGTTCTACTTAATAAGTGTTCTTCATAACATTGATTGCAACATAATAAATTCTTTTTATTGCTGGAGAATTTCAATAGGGCTTTAAACTTACCAAAAGACCCAGGAAATAGGTGCTAACCAGAACTGTAGCTTAGAATTAGAGACATAGTAAACTAGGAGGTTACACTTAGCTTTTCATAAGACCTTTTTTTTAATTGTTGCTTACTTAAATATTCTTTCATCATTATTTATAAGATATCACTGAGGTTTTGAGAAATCTAAAATGTTTTCCCAACTCTCCCTGATGCTTTTCTTAACATGTATGCATAGATATTTTAAAACTCTTATCAGAGGTAATATTTTGAGATCATTATTAGCCTGAATTGACTAACAATGATGTTGTATAGCAGCTTCAGAGTGAGGGCAGAAAATATTATCTCTGACTGCTTGTTAGAAAAGAGTTAATAAATCCCCAACCTTTGCTCAGGACTAAATTGAAAAACTCTCACCATGCCTATTTTGACATTTGAATATTGTTGTCAAACCTCTTATGTCCAATCCAAGACTTCTTTCTGGTGAGTCAAAATAATTTTGAACAGATGTTAATACATGAGTTTTATGTATAAATAATTATCATGTTAGAATCAAACATGAAAAGCTGCCATTTTTTTTCTTTTATTCAGGTTTGTGTGTTCAGATAAACCTGTTTAGATTGTGCCCAGTGTGATTCGATTATCATCTGTTTGCATCATTATTTTAATTGACCTTCCAATCAAAGGAATATACTATATACAACATGCTTGGACAGCTCCCTCTAGCTTTTGATTATTTATTTTTCTGAATTTCAAAATTTGTTTCCCCTGATTCAAGATTTAGCTAAAATAAATGTCAATCACCTTTGCCTCTATAAATTCACTTAAGATGAAAGACTAAGAATTTTTGTCAGTATGTTTAACTGGAAAAACCAAGAACAATAAGAAATTAAGTCTCATATTAGGTATATTTTGTGGTAATCAAAGGAATGAGGACATTTCTGACATTTCAAAACTTCATTTTCTTTATTTTAAAAAATCTACAATATGAATTTTTTAAATGATTTAAATATTGTACAGTCTGGATTTTGTTTCCAATGGGGCAGATACATGGTTCTGGAAGAATAAATAAGCATTCCATTATAGTTACTGCTGCCTTCAGTTTGTCTCAAGCAATGTAGGAAAACATCTGTTTGCGCAAGAGTTTAGGTCCTGACTGTTAGGGAAATGGAAATAGGGTCTATTAATTATATGCAGTTTACTGGTGGACAAATGCCATTGGGTTTCACCCTCTATTTCCTCTGAGAGGAAAAATGTAGAGTATAGTGATATAGATTTACTAAACAGATTGGTAAACAGAGAGAGATTGTATTTTTTGACCAAAGTTATTCAATAAAATTAAAGAGGAATGCTCACTTGAGATTGGTTAAATTGGACTTTAGCGTATCATAATCTTACATATTTGGAAATATTAGAGGAATTTGTAGCCAGTGTAAGAACTGAAATTCAGTAGGACATAATCTATTGCTGCTGAATACTTATTAGCATAAAATAATGGGAATTAAATTTTAGAAACACCTTTCTGTTTTGAAGCAAGTACAGTGACATTTTATGTCACTATCTGTGACACAATTACTGCCCAATAAATTATTTATCAAATGAATGCTACTTATAGATTAAAATCTTTGGACCTAACCAGGTTAGTCAATTATATCCTTTGACCACATTCTTACCTAGAAATAAGATGTTCCGAGGCTTCTGAAATTTAATATGATGCATCCAATATGGCAAAGTGTTGTGTGAGAAATAGGCCTCTGTGACTCAAACTGTGGTTTAAAAACTCCTGGATTAATAGAGACAGATAAATGGGATGCTCAGATATCCTTTGACTGTCCTCTTCAGAGTTCAGTCAGTCCTGGCCATATTAGGACATTCCTGACCTTCAGCTCTATTATGGTAACCGATTTCGAGACATTAGGGGGGAAGATTGCAGCCTGTGTAATCTTCATTAGTGTTTCTTATCCTGCAAAACAAACATTGTAATTGTATTTCCAAGGTGTTTTCTTTGAGTTAGTGGAATAACTAGATTCATGTCCATGATTATTATTGAGATCACAAAGTATAGAATTAAAAACACAATTGGAATCTAATGTAGCTACACAACCATACATGAAGAAATTTTCTGAGATAAAAAGATTCCAATTCTGAATTTGAGAATACTTTTTATAATAAGTTTTTTATACACTTAAACCTCAAGGCCACTGTATTTTATATGACTCTTTTTCTGAGCAAAACTCAGATCTTTTGTGAGCTGCTTTCAGCAAATGAATATTGAAGTCTTTCCAAAGGTCGAAAAAGAAGGATGTTTCTGTATTCATGTAGTCCTCAAATTATGATCACAATTGGAACCAGAATTTCATTCTTAAGCAAGGCAGGTTTATGTGAGTTGTGCCTGATTTTATGACCCTTTTTGTCCCAGTTAACGAATCACTGCAGTTGCTAAGTGAATCATGTGGTTATTAAGTGAATCCAACTTTCCCCAATGATTTTGTTTCTTGGAAGTTGGCTGGGAAGGTTGCAAGCAGCAACCCCCTGGTCCCAGGATGCACAACTATAGTAAATACATGCTGGTTGCCAATCACTTGTATTTTCATCCCATGGTTGTGGAGATGCTGCAACAAGTGTGAGTGTGAGGATTGGTTGTGTCACTTTATTCAGTGTTGTTGTGACTTTGAACAGTCACTAAACAAATGGTTGTAAGTCAAGGACTACCTGTATTCCAAAAGAGTGTTTTGAAGATCCTGGAGTACCCTGGTGTGCATATCAATAATGACCCTCAAGATGATGAAATGGCAGTTGTTTTTTTTCCATCTTTCCATGCTGTGTGCATTCTGCAACCTGCCATCTACATTTAGCTGGTGCTTCAGCATTGTTAGATTGCAGACTTATCTTCCAAAAACCAAATTTTATTGGCAGACAAATTAAGGGATTATGGATTTATGAGTAAAGAAATAACTTCTTATCTATTACGCTCAGATTCAGCCAAACATTTCCTTGTGTTTATCTTTAATTGGGTCTTCTTAGTTAACAATGAGTTCAACCAATTACACTATAAGAGTATTAGAATGCGCAAATTGCACTTCTAATCTTTCTGGATTTATATTGCATGACAATCTGGGTTGTTTTAGATGTCACACCATGCCCTCTAGACACAAAATACTATTTTTCTCCGTCAGTTAAAATATAAAATAAGCAATTTAGACAAGCCAAGAATAATACTTTGAGTTGACTTTTTAAATAAAATATTTAAACTTAGTCTAATTGATTAGATGTTTTAGTTGCTTTAATTTATGACTGTTGAAGATTTTAATATTTAGAATATGCAGTAGTTTAGTCAAAAGGAAAAAGAGACAATTGCCTTATTGAATGGTGCAATATTGGTTTTTACTCAAAAAAGGGCTAACTTTTTGAAATAGAATTTAAGCTACTGTGAAGAATATTAATTCAGTGTGTATTAGAAAGTCTGCATAGACTAGAACATTTATGATTTTAAATCAGTGTAATAAACTTTCCAAAATATAGTCTTTCCTAAAAGATGTGACTAACTTTTGAATATAAATACAATTTGCAAACCTTTTTTCAAGACAGAGTTTTACTTTCAAATTTTAATTAATTTCCAGCAAATTTTTCTTGAATGTGCATATGACACAAAAGGAAATTTGCTAGAAACTGTATTATTGTTAAAATAGGCAGATATTCTTATACTATTTGTTAAAAAATGCTTTTGGTCCAATTCTGCTGTTTAGGCAATGTGAAATTAGTTTAAACTTTCCTTTATTTTTTTCTAAATGTACATCATAAAATGAATCTTATACCTAGGAAATCATTGTTATACTTTAATCATCACAGTGAATTAATCTCAATTTGGTACCTGACATCTGGATTTTTCTCTATTTTCCTGAAGAAAGAAACAACAAAACAGTCTTTGTCTACAAAACCCATAAATTAACTAAAGATTATAGGACTTTAGGTTTTTTAAAAAAATTTAACCATGATTATTCTCTGGAAATCAAATACCCTTCAAATGTTTTGGAGCAACTTCCATCATTTCCAAACAGTTTGGTCAATGTTAATTGCTTGTACCTATGATAGATATTTCTTTAAATTATCAAATAACAAGATATTTGGCTTCAATTTTGGATTCCCATTGTAAACTATGATTATGCTGCTTCTTTGTAGCCCTTAAGCACTTTCAGTGTATATATTCATAAACTTTGAGCTGTGAAATTAAAATGTTCTGTGGTGTGATGAAGATGGCAGAACTTTAAGTAGGCTACTAGTCTGGCAGTGATGAAATACAAAATTTAGTGTTCCTGTAAGAGATTAAAAAATCCTATGAACTAGCAAAGCATAACTGCACATAGTGTTAATTTGCAGATGATAGCAAAAAGTGGCAAACTAATTTCCTGCCCTCTCCTATGTCTTCTATTAAAAGTATTTTTATGTTATTTTATGTTATAGTTTGGTATACTATTATAATCTAAAATGTATTGAGTCATCACATTTCTTTCTTCTATTCACTATCCTTTAGGCCAAAATTAGTCCAGGATTTAATTCGGTTTGTAGTTTATCTGTATGAGTACAGTAAATTGGTGAATAATTGTAATGAAGGACAATATCAAAATGTTATTTCTTGAAATGGTTTCTCTGAGATATTTGTATATAAGAAAATGTGTCCTCAGATCAAGTTAGTTTCAATAGTAGCACCAGTCAACCTTGTGGAACTTAGTAGACATAGATGATCATGTTATTAGCCGCTTCCATGGGATTTAGAAAGGGAAGAATGTGTTTTTATCCAAACGGCAACATTTTTTTACTAAAACCATCTTTGTTAGTGTTTAATGTGTATCTGTCTGGAACTAGCATGAGCAAGAATTATTATTAGATCTTATTACATACATACAACAAATCATGATGTTTTACATTAAGTTTCAGTAACTATGTGTTTTTCCCGGCCAAAGATCAGTTGGCATGATGGGGTGTTATTTTTAATAAAAGAGGTAGGGTCAAAACGAATATGTCAGCAGGTCAAATTAAAAATTAAATTCTCCATGATTTAAATTTATATTGAAATTTAGTTTTATTTAATATAGATCAAATTATTTAATTGTTTAAATAAAGTCCACATTATCACTTCTTATATGTATTTTATAATTTTCCCTGTCTATGTAGCCTACTTTGGAAGGACTTCTCTAAGCTACATCCCACTTCATAGAAGTTTGTGAAACCAGGAAGGAGTTATTGGATCATAATGGCTTCATTTCACTTCATTCTTGACTAGTTTTAAATTAATGGTCTTTATTATATACAAAATGGGGAACTTTGGGTGGATGATTGTTATTCTTTGCTAGTGTTAAAACTCACCTCCCAGGGTTATTGCTGTGGGGAAGATTGGAGCAGGAAGGAATATTAGGTATATTTGTTGCCTTGAGTTATTTATAAAAATAATTCACATCACCTGACCCAAGTTCAGTTGCTTTTTTGTTTTTGAAAGACATAGCAGATTCATAAACATGGACCAAGGTTGGACCAAGGTTGAACCCAGAGGTATCTGCAAAGTGATCAAAGGATTATAGATGATGAAAGCTTTTTGGCACTGTTGAAATTTAAGCTTGGCTTCTTCTGTACTTACATTTTGACCTTCAATGTACATTTGAAAAGGGCAAAGCTTATGTTGCAAGACTGCTATGCTGCTTTTATCCATTTGTTGAAAAAATTGCATTCTGCAGATACATATGGTTGAGTCTCTGACAAGATCAATGGACCATATAGATGGTGTTAAATAGAATAGAAAAAATAATTCTCTATGTGGAAGACTAATTCTGTTCATATATGTTCTCTATGTTTCATTCATGGCTTGCTTTACTTGTTTGCAAAAGTTTTGATAACTTTATGAAATTAGAACCTAATTTTTGTTGAAAACCCTGCATTCTAATGTAGAGGTTTATGTCAATGTCAGATCTATCCGATATTTGTAAAATCTTTCCTACCAAAACTGCTGTTTATTTAAAACTGACACAGTGTTAATGAATATTACAGAGGTACCTGGGGCACCTACAGAGAAGTCAAAAAAGTCACAATGGTGACAGTGCAAAATATTGCCCCTTTTTCACATATGTGACACACATGAAAAGGGTAGAGCACAGAGTCATGCCTAACAGACTCAGCAAAAATCCCACATAAATTGGTTTGAGGATCTTATGTTAATTATTACATTCTGAAAACAGAAGCACTTATTTCAACATATTAGACTAAGACGTTAACTGTAGCCAATATGATTCAGTTACTATTTAAATCTGCAGATATTTCAAAATGCAGTTCTACAAATATGTATTACATAGTAAGTATTGGATTTTGTGAATGAATGTATCTGCAACTGCACCTCACATATTTTCATTTTTTACATGCTTGTTTTGTACCAGCTTGCATTTTTCTAAGAATCTATTTAAGGAGTTACTTACTCAAAGTTAGCTTCCAAGCAGAAAAGGCCTAGGTGTGGGATTTTGTTTTTAGATAAATTAAAAACAACTAAGGATAATTACTAAATACATACCAGTATATGTGCAATTTGCTTTAAGTCCCACTGTTTATGATAGGAGACTAACAAAACGTTTCCACTGCTTTCTATCCTTGCTGTTTCACCATAGCTAGCATACTAGGCAGTTCTATATTTTATCCGTTCTTCCCACCGACTCTAATAGAATGCATTTAAATTTGGAAATTCCTAGGCAAGTATTGGACTATTTTTTGTGGATGTACTTGAGGCTCTGGATGGGGAGATATACAGCCATTTGCATTACCGCTGGTATTCCTTAGACTCCTTTAGTCAGGAACTGCTAGGAGAAAATCTGAATTGGCAGCCTGTTCCAGCCTAGTCTCAGAGGACCCTCTAAGAGAATATCTTGCAGAGATTTGGCGCTCTTGAGGCTGATTAGCCTGCCTCCCAGGAGGCATGGATTGGTTTCTTTACCTATATGCTGAAATCATTCCTCTAAAAACCAGGCACTCTATATTTTGGTTGGATTTTATCTAATATTTGTAATGAATTGTCAGCTGCTTAAGTGCATCCAATTGCAAAGGCTGTCAAACTGAAAGTGATTATGAAACTTCAACTCTCTGAGCTATTCTTTAAACTCAGTCAAATTAAACTTTTCAAATGCCTCAAGCCAATTGATTTATAGTCAATGCCTTCTATCTAGATAAGCCTGAGAGTTGAAATGCAATCATTTGAAGAGTGGAGCCTGGAGATAATGATTTTCCTGATGTAATTATTTTTCGATTAAGCAACAATCCTACCGTGCTGCTTTATTTTATATACAATTATCTAATATTTTGTTAACCTGATTTCTGAGAAATGCTCTTTAAGAAACCTAGGAACTGTCCAACACAGGAAGAAACCTCTCTCATTCTACTATTACTCTAATTCCACATCATAATTCATTTGTTTCTGATGGTTGAGAGGAATCTCATTGCACATAATGCTGTTGAAGGGCTGGGTGTTGAGATAGCATACAGACATCCCCATCACTAGAGGGCTCTTTCATAATATATTTTACCCCTGTTCCAGGGGAGTGATTTCTAGGTTGGCCTCGAATTAGATTCAAGCCTACCTCGAAGCAAAGACTGGAAGTGATTAAGTAATATTAAGTAAAAAAATCTTGGGATAACAGCAGCCTACCTCCAGTACGACATGAGGACAGATGGCAACTACTCTCAGTATGAATGCTGCAAACTTGTGGTATGTTTCAAAGCTTGCAAGGCTGTGTCATATCTTTGGGGTTTCCCTTTCATTGGAATCAGTGGAACTCCATCCAAAGAA
This sequence comes from Pantherophis guttatus, assembly GCF_059756535.1. NCBI lineage: Eukaryota > Metazoa > Chordata > Lepidosauria > Squamata > Colubridae > Pantherophis > Pantherophis guttatus. The sequence goes on along the minus strand of NC_142065.1, from coordinate 183,208,849 downwards.
TAGAAGGAAAGTGAGTTATCTTTCAGGAGAGTTTCTTTTCTTATCTGTTTAATATGGAAAAATTCACTTTATAAATATTTGAAAGAGAGCTTCCAACTTTGGCACTAATGGAAATACTGGATACTTTTCATATATATTTAGAAGGTTATTTGAAAAAGAAATGTTCTGTCTTTTTTATATAATTTTTAATCAAATACAGATATTCTGATTACTATGTCTTGGTTTCCTATCAGGCTGTACATGCAAAAATAAAACTAGTTCAGGTCTCAGAATCTCGAGTTGGGGGTGGGGGAACCAACCGTTTGAAGTGCTTTGCCAGCTTTTGGTATATTGTGCATTTTGTGTGTGTATATATAATATATGTAAATTATAAATAGATATATAAATAGATTCATATGGTTAAATGTTTAGTGTTTTTTCACTGGTCTCCAAGGAAATAAAGGTGTTTTGTATTGCTTTATGAACTGATTTAAAAGACTTCATGGGATAACTAAAATATTTTACAGCTATTTCAGCCCAGAAATGGGTAGTTCTGCTCTGATGTAAATCTCACGATTATTTTTGAAAGCAGAATTTTAGGTTTTAAGCTGGCCCTACTGAATAGTACCAGGTAAAATGCACTTTCTCGTGGCATGCAGTCTATTTTCTCTGAATGAGCTTTCCAAACTAGAGACCACAACACGTTTACATTTGTGTGTGTGTGTCCTGTTTTCTTCCCTGCCTAACAAGAGTTGCAGAACTTGAAATCTTTAATCTTTTGGGCGAAGAGGATGGAAAGAAAAATAATATGCTACTGAAGTAATAGGACATAAGATCTATCATTAGGAATAGATTATTAGTCCATCTGTTAAAATCCATTGTAGTGATAGTCTCGGTAAGTGAGCTGTACTTTGTAATTCTTGGCTGTGACAAATATGCCTTTGCTTTACTTGTCATAAAACTGTTTTACTGTTAATGGCTATTTCTTTGGTTGCATTTGCTTGAACTTAGTCGGAAGACCTTATTCAGACTGTTATGATGTCCATAAATGCAATTTAAATGCATTTAAAATTGATTTGCTACCATGGAGTGTGCTGAATTATTTCATTTAATAAAAGCCTTTGTGTAAGTGTTTTCATGTGTGATTTGTTTCTGTTAGCTTTTGCTCTTATTATAGTGAAACAAAAGTGTACCAGTGTTTTAGGAAGAGAAAATCAGTTATGCCTACTGTGCTGCATTAAGTAACCCAACACTGGAAGTAACGGAAATAATTACTTATCAGAGTGTTTAAAATTCCAGCATATTTTGAGGTAAGATCCTTTCATTATGAGAGAGTTTAATATAGACACAGGACAGAGATATGTTTTCTATAGCTAAAGACAAAAACATGGTGCTACCACTGAAGTCTTTCAACATTACTACCATGTTGCCATTCATTTGCATTGTGCCATATCTGTAGTTAGAATTGCATTTCTCAATAATCCAAATATTTAATCAGAAAGCAAGTTGCACGTGTCAGTGAAGGCATCGTTATTGTTTCAATTGTTTCAGCTCCCAGTTGAAATTTCTAAAAGTCAACTATTTAAATGTTGGACAATGTTTATTACAGTGTGCCCTCCTATGGTGACAAGTATGGCTACAGTCTTTTAAAAGTCACAAAACTGCACAGGCTGTTTGGTGGTGGATGAGTTGGGCTCAGATTGTGCTTTCCCATTGCAAAGGTTATATTTGGCTCTTGACGGGTTTGCCAGAAGCTGCTCTCCCTCAAAATATTAGTTAAAAGCAGGACAAAAGTGGTATGGTTTTATTTTCAACTTTAATCAATATTAAATACAATTAATATGATTATCCATCTATGCTTTTTATTCTCAGGGACTGCCTGGACAAGTCCCTGGATCGGACATGACAGAATCGAAGAAATTTTTTTTTTAAATTATTTTTCTCTTCTATAACATTAAATGCTACAATTTGCTACTTTTTGGGTCCACAACTGGAATTATTGGGAGTCACATGCATGCCTGGAATCTTTGAACAGACACAATATTCACATATGCAAGTTCTTTAACCTGGAGTGGGATGATCGCAAATGATGGGTAAATTACATGGCATATTAGTCCAGATATGCATAACAACATTACTTTCCAATTCATTTTCCAACAAAAAAGGGAAGGAATTTTACAATTTGCTCAAATCAATATCTCTATATGTTTTAATCACATTTTAACTATCTTCAATGTATTTATAGGCCATCTAACACCATTATGATTCTAGGCAGGTATAAGATAATTTAAAACAACGAAGTACAAAACAATACAGAAAATAAATATCCAGTAAAAATAGCACAAGACTAACAAACCCATCTTCTGTAAGAGGTGCACCATTCACTCCACCCAAGGCTTGTGGGAAGAGCAAGATTTTGAGGGCTCCTTTGATTAAAGTCAGGGTGGAGGCTCATACAGATTTCAGGAGAGGTATCATTCAAGAGGCAGGAGCTGTAACACATTATACTCCATTTTCATGAGTCACACAGATGTCACTGTTTATCAAGGCACCCAGAGCATTCCAACTTCATTGCATCATATGGGATGAGTAGAAACTGCAGAAGATAAATGATCCTTTAGATAACTAGACCCAATGTTTGATCAAAGACAAACAAAACATAGTAAAACGTTATGCAAAAATTGAGATTATTTTGGTTCGGGGAGGGGGGTGACTGATGCTTTGGAAGAGTTAAGAGCAGTGGTGAAATCAGCGGTTTGCCACTGGTTCACTGCCTACGCATGCACGGTGCATGCCAAATGCAAGCTTTACGAGTGCATGTGCAGTGCACACCAAATGCACACTGCACGCACGTGCACTGCACACCAAATGCACACTTCATGTGGAAAAAGGAGGCTTAAGAAGGTAAGTAGAACAGCAAGGGGGGGATCAGCTGTGCCGTGCGATTTAGAGTCGCTAGAAAGCAGGATTTCTATAATTTTTTTACTACCAGTTCGCCCAAACCGATAGCTTTTATTACTATCGGTTCGCCAAAACCGGTAGCATTTCACCCTTGATTAAGGGCCATCAAAGAGAGAGTTATGGGGGATAACGAATGAGGCTCTCTCACATGAGCTGGTCTGGAACCACTTTATCAAGTCACAGCAATTTTTAATCGAACTTCAACACCATGATCAAAAGGAGCACTAGTGTAGGTGCACTAAAAGTGATTTCAGGAGCCACTACTTTGTTTGCCATGATGTGTCCCTTCAATATAACCAATAGAGGGGTAAAACATTAGAACAAGTCAGTGTTCAATACTATAGCAGATACACTATGTACGCAATCCCTGAGATTTAGAAATCTGGCTTGAACAGTCCTGTCTGAATCCATGGATAACCGTTGCCAATCGAAGTAAATAGGATTAAGCTAACAGAACAAGGAAGCTTTCTAGATGCCAACAAAATCCACCTAAAGCAAAAATGGCAAACGTGGCCTTCTAGATACTGTTAAACTACAATTGCTGTCATTCCTTATCATTGGCCATAAATTGATGGAAGTTGGACCTCAGCACCATTTGTTTCATTTCAAGCTTAATGAATGCTTGACAAAGTTAAGTTTTATTTATTCCTAACTTTTTAATGGGAGTGAAAACAGATTTTTGCATTGTTCTCTTGGTCTTTATGGTATACATTTATACTATAAGAATTATATAGCATCCTTAAAAAAAAAACACCCTCTTGATGTATCCCTTTTGTGAGATGAGTCTGTGAATCACCATCTTTGCAGATGGAAAATGGAAACAGCATGTCTTGGTTCAGAGTGATATAAAACAGGATAACATAGCAAGAAGATTCAAAATATAGAATTTCAAACACAGGAAATATCTTGATGGCCCTACATAAAATCCAATACAAAGGCTTTGTTGTACATCTTTGCAATTCAAGGTCCATAATTTGGGATGTATTACACATTTGGGTTGCAAAGCTCCAGACAATTACTAGAAGGCAGTCTAGAGACAAAAAGTTAACTCCTGCCATCTAGTGGTCATCTAACATTTTTGCATCCTCACTGTCAGCCTGATTTGAACAGCTCCTTAGGTGATAACTTTGGAGATCTTTGCCTTGCCATTATTTCCAGTGTTACACTATTATTGTAGTGTATTCATATTAATAAGCACAAATAGTTGCTGGTTATTGGTTACCAGCTTGAGATATACACATAAAATAATAATTAAATGCACACTTTGGAACCAGGAGCAGAGATAAATTTCATTTAACAGAAACATTGATTTTGCAAAGTCAAATACTTTGGAGAGAGAGAATTGATTGCAAACATAGGAATTCTACATTTCTTTTTAAAAATCTATTGAAAATTCTTGTTTGAAGCTAAGCCTGCATCTATAGAATGCATTGCATTGCATCTATAGAATGCATCTATAGAATGCATTGAATTTCAGACTAGCTAACTATATTTTATGAACCCAATTCATGTGGTCAATTTATGGTTCATGAGAAGCCCTAAGATTAGATTAAGAAAGCAAAGCTTCATGCAATGGCATGTAGCTGACTTTGCTAAGCAGACGTCAGACCTCATTAATATTTGTGTAGGAGATTATCAGAAAAATCTCAGGACTGTGGGCTGAATAAGGCTTTCCCATTAATAAAAAAATATTGTGAAAAAACAGAATGGCAAACCACTTCTGTATCATTGCCCAAGAACAACACAGACATGTAGGCATCCGAAATAAAGCATGTATTTATATTTTGCACTTCGTAAACATAATGAAAAATTATTTTGCATGGACACAGATATAATCTCATTGTGGCTTTAATTTTACAAGGGTGGCAGATACAAAGCTAACGCTAACCCTGAACACGTCTTTCTCCAATCTTATGACACCTCCCGTCTGTTGACATTACAATTCTCAGAATTCCAAACACAATCAAAGAATTCTGGTAGTTGAAGCCTTATCAGACCTGGAAGGGTCAATGGGTTAGGGAGGGAATTCCAAAATATTTTCAAAATAAGAAATTAGGGCATGCAATATCAATGCTATAAAGGCTGTCTTTAGAAATGTTCAGCCTCCAAATTCGTTTTGGAACCAAAATACAAAACCATTGTATTAGAAGATATAGCACTAGCACTTAGATTTATATACCGCTCCATATTTTTACAGCACTCTTTGAGCTGTTTACAAATATTAGCATATTGCCCCTAACAATCTGAGTTCTCATTTTACCCACCTCGGAAGGATGGAAGGTTGAGTCAAACTTGAGCTGATCAGGATCAAATTCCAGGATCAAAATCTCAGTGGGCAGAATTAGCCTGCAATACTGCAATGTAACCACTGCACCATCAGGGCTCCTTGTATCAGAGGATAAGTAAATACTTACAATGTACTCCCCCTGGGAATAGGGGCACTGTTATATAGGATTTGTATTTTTATGGTGGATGGGAAGACTTTTTCATGTAAATATGCACCCAGTTATGGACCAACCACTGAGGTGCTGTGACTGTGTGCGGAGTTGTGATTGTTTTTCTCTGTCAGTGCTGCAACTCATTACAGACTAAAGATATCCCTTCTGCAGAATTCTGATACTTTAAATAATCAGTATTACCTGCTCAAGCCCAATTTCATTTCAATTCTGAGATCACATTCTGTTGTAAAGAGGGAACTTCAGTAGTTGCAACTTCTTAAGACAAATTCCCACATCAGCACAACTATTAAAATGCAATTGCACATTTTTTTCATTTAGCTACTTGACCCCAATGATATGCACAGAATCACATCCATGAAAATGAAGCTCCCACTTGTTTACTCAAAAAGAGCTCGTACTATACTCAGTGATGCACTCTACTGAAAATTTAGCCTGTAAGAAAAATCTTATATGCACACATACACACTGCTCAAGTTCTTCAATGATGACCCACTGTTTAAAAAAACAACAACCAGAGTTCCTTAATCCTCTTATCTGATTTGAACCATGAACTAATATGACTGGTTCACAAACGTGCAGCACAACTAATCAGTCACATTTTAATCTCCCAGCTAATCTCAACCCTTCACTCTCTCTCTCTCTCTCTCTCTCTCTCTCTCTCTCTCTCTCTCTCTCTCACACACACACACACACACACACACACAACACACATTTGGAAGCAAGTCCCATTATAAACTATAAAGCTTGCTTCCACATTCCACGTGGACCTTACTAGCAGTTGAGTTAGATCAGCAGGCTCCAAGGATAGTAAATCAAGAAAATCTCTCGGAAATATACAGAAATGTCTTAAGTATGCGTTCTGTTTTTATTAGCCAACAAGTGCTTGACAGAGAAAAAAAATAATGTGGCAGAATTGTCATCACCATAAATACATTCATACATTAAATTGCTTGTTTTCAGTCAGCTTTTAGACAAACACGTTCTGTATGGAGTAATTTTTTGTGTGTGCATGGGGGGGGGGAGTTTGTTTATTTGAACAGATCAGGCACAAAACCAAAAAGAAATTCCCAAGGGAGCATCTGTTGTTATTAGGATTAGTGTGAAACACGACTTGACAACAAAATCTTCACATGAAAGCTTGGGTTGAAAGACAACATTAAAGGCGCTGCTATTCACCCCACTTGCTAATCATCTGGAAACGTTACTAACACAACACAACACACACACACACCAATAAGATATTTTTAGAGAACCCCGGACATTTTCGATCGTCATAGATCTCTTTATTATGGGGAAGCGAAAGCTTGGCTTGCTATAAACTCAGCCTCACATGGCGTCTCTTCCTTAAAGTTTAACCCCACCAGCCTGCTGGCCACCACTCTCCGGATTCCCAGCCCAGATGGGCTGTTCGGCGATTCTCAAGCAGAGGAAAACGCTACTAACAACAGCAGGGTCGCCACGAACGTCGGGATCTTCCAGGACCCGCATGCTAAACGGAGTAAACCCCCTCGTCTTGCTCCCCGAACGCTTTAACATCCTTCCGGCATCGTCCTAGGAGTTTGCGCATGACGAGGGGCGGGAGGAAAGGAAAGAAAGGGTTTCTATGGCATCAGCCAACAAACAGGAGTCGATCCAGCCCGGGAGGTTTTTTTTTTTCCCCCTCCACCGAATCGCAGCTGCAGATTCCCCTTTCGAAAAAGAGGTGCCGGTGATGTAGATGGGTGAGTTTATGGCTGCTGGGCGTTTTCAAAGGAGGCAGAGTGAAAAGCGAAGCTCGAAGATCTGCTCAGATCCTTGAGCATCCTTGAGTTTCCTTGAGCATCATTTTTTTTTCTTTATCGTTTAGGACAGGGGTCTCCAACCTTGGCAACTTTAAGACTTGTGGACTTCAACTCCCAGAATTCCTCAGCCAGCTTTGCTGGCTGAGGAATTCTGGGAGTTGAAGTCCACAAGTCTTAAAAGTTGCCAAGGTTGGAGACCCCTGGTTTAGTAGTGGGCATCAGGAGACAAGATGCATTTCTGGTGGGGATGCTGACACTGACCTTGGCGATTGAGAGGCTCACATTCCAGTCCAGCTACGGGGGAAGAAGAGTCGTTTATTTCTACCTATTGCCCCAGTTTCTCAAATGGAGAAGGAATTATCGGGTTTTGTGTTTCCAAAACCAGAAAGGAAGGACCATCATTCTTGTTCTCGGCTCTAGTGTAGTGACCTCGACAAGGCTGGGGAGCCCATTTGTCCTCCTGAATCAGTTCGGGACACACAAGCTCAGAAGTTGGAAGCGCCAGGAGGAGGGAAAATTGGGTGGGCTCTATAGAAAAGCGGCTGGGTCATCAAACTCCAAACTGGATATTGTTGTTCCTTCTCCTCTGTTAATAGCTGCACCAACATAGCAATAGCACTTAGACTTATATACCACTTCACAATGTTTTATAGCCCTCTCTAAGCGGTTTACAGAGTCAGCATATTGCCCCAACAATATGCACTTAGTGTACTCACTCATCCATTGCTCTCCAATTTCCCCTTTGAGAATGATCTAGTTTGCTGCTCCAGAGCTGAACCAGCACATATGTTTCTTAGACTTCTGACTTCTTCCCCTTGCCCTCTTTTTCTAATAGTTCCGAGAAAAATCCTGGAGAATTTGAAATCTTGCCCAGTCATTTTGTCTGGTTCCAATAAAGATTTTAGCTAATTTTAGTTTTGGATTCTTTCTGAACTAGCATTTCTATGATTGCTTTCAATATAACGGAATAATTGGGTTTCTAGCACCGAGTCAAAAATGAATTGACTGGGGTGTAAAATATTAACACTGGATTGCTACAGAGGTGATTGACAGCCTGATCCAATCCATGAGTCTTCAAGCCAGTTGGAAGTCCTTTGAAGATTATAAAAAGGGCCCTGCAGTGTCACATAACAGCTAATCAGGTACATTCAGGAGTCTCAGGCATGAAGGGCAGAGCAGAGCAATAGGTTCCTACTCCTGAGGAACTTAAGTGCTACCCCAAAGAATATCATTATACATTTTGAAACCACATGTCTGTGCAGATTTACTCAGGTAGAAATTCAACTGAGTTCAAAACGGCAACGGTATACGTACACCCTTAGTATTCAAATAATCTTCTCTAAACGAACAGTACTTCTCCAAACAAGGGCTTAGTAATCAATGAAATATTAATGAATGTAGCAGACATGCATCATGAAATTCTATGAAATACAAAATGAAAGTAGCAAAAGAACATCAACCTTGTACAAACTGAATGTTAAGACAAACCATAGGAAAGATGTCAACTCAGGATGTTTGTCTGTAATTAAACCCTTGGGCAGATCCAGTTTTAAACTTAAGTAGCATATACACTTCAATCCTCTACATATCTATTCATAAGAATGGCCTTGCTTAGGCGCCATCAATCAGGCAGGTGCATCTAGTGGGAGAAGAGAAGCATGCCTTCTCTGTTAGGTGCCTTTACTCCGAAATAATATTCTCCCACTCAATGGATCCGAATGGCTCCCATCCTGAGTATGTTGCATGAAGCTATTAAAGACCTGGTTATTCTCCCAGACTTGGGGCAGGATAAAAGTTGAGCCCCTATTGAATGTGGAAGGGATGGGGTTGGTTATGTCCATCTGTGTCTGTCTATCTCTCTCTCTCTCTCCCTATCCCTTCCTCCCTCCCTCCCTCCCTCTCTCTCTCTTTCTATCTATCTATAATCTCTATCTTTATTTATTCTATCTGTCTGTCTATCATCAACATCTATTGATCTGTTGATCTGCCATTCATGATAGCTTTTTTGGTTATTTGTCTATTTTTTACTTTGCCTCCCTTTTGTTCAATCTTGTTCAATTTTCAGGGACTACGTAGACAAGTCTCTGCAGTTTTCTTGACAAGTGGTTTGCCATTGCCTGCTTCCTAGGGCTGAGAGAGAGTGATTGGCTCATGGTTACCCAGCTGGCTTTGTGCCTAAGGCAGATCTAGAACTCAGGGTCTCCCAGTTTCTATCCTGATTCCTTAACTACTACACCAAACTACCTTTCATATTTACTTTACTTTTTTATAATTAAAAGGGGCCTATAAATTGCATAAAAATAATGTTATGTATATAAGGAAAGATAAGGAAAGAAATGCAATATTCATTTGGAAGCTTTTAAAAATCTTCATTGGTTTCCTGAAACAAGAGATGAAAATGGCATCCCCCCCCATCAGTGTGTAGCTACTAATACATTCATGTATGATTTGCACTTCCTTTTTTTTAGTGAGATGAACTCCGTCAATTCATTTGAAGCTGAGTACATAAAGAATTTGCAAAAACAAATCTGCTTACTAGAATATGAGACAGCTTATCTATATCCTTTTAAAATAACACAATTTTATTACAAGTATTTATGGTGGTTCCAAATTAGTGTTATTTCTTAACAACTTTAAAATGTTCTGTATTTTGAATACCAAGGATCCCTGCCTGTTTGTTATGAAAAAATACAATTTATTGGATTAATTTGCTCTTAAAAACACAATGCGATAGGGTTTTTTTCCTTTCCCCAATAGTTCGCTTTATTTAGGACAAAATTAAGTCACACCTTTTGTTAACAATATATCATGTACTTTCTCTGTTTCCAACACTAAAATTGGAATGACACTTATTTATTTATAAATTTGTAAGACCACCTTACTCACAAAATGTGACTGGAGGCAGCTAACATAAGATTAAAAGGAATAAAAGATTAACAAAAAATATCAAAGAACCATGACAATACAATATAAATAGTACAGAGATTAAAAATCAAAACACCTTCAAAATCTTCAAAATGTTAGTTTTCCAGATGGGCTAATCTAATGTCTTAATTTAGTTCCCAGAGGAAATACGAAGTTTTTAACCCCTTATGGAAGGCCAGCAGAGTTAGGCCATCTGAATCTTGAGTATGTGTTCCAAAGGAAAGGCACCATTACAGAGGAATCATGTCTTCTGGGTCCCATTACATGGCATTGTGACATAGAGGGGACCTGAAGCATGCCCAGTCTGTCAGACCTCATGGGATGGGGAGACATAACTTGAGGTAGGGGCTCCCACAAATAACATACCCTTGTGCAGTGGTGAAATCTAAAATTTGTTACTACTGGTTCTGTGGGCGTGGCTTGGTGGTGGTGGGGTAATGTGACTGGGTGGGCATGGCCAACTTTTTTTTTTTTTTTACTTTTAAAACCATTTTTTCTACAACCTCTTCGGCCGAAGAGGTTGTTAAAAAATGCTTTTAAAAACCTTGACGATCCCAGCTGAGCTGCGCAATCAATCATTTTAAAATGTTTTTAAAAGCATTTTTTCCGCCAAAGAGGTTGTAGAAAAAATGCTTTTAAAAATTAAAAAAAAGCCTCTGTTGATCGTGCGGCTCAGCTGGGCATGGGTGGGGGGCAGGGATTTTTGCTACTGGTTCTCCGAACCACCCGCCACCATCACTACCGGATCAGGCGATCCGGTCTGAACCGGGAGCATTTCACCTCTGCCCTTGTGCCATAAAGGTTTTTGTAGGTAATAAGATGTACCTTGAATTGCACCCAGAGCCTGTAGAAAGCTAGTGCAATGGTAATGTTACATTGGCACCTTTAACTACAATATCTATATCAGTTTCTTCTGGACCAATTGTAACTTCTGAATGGTATTCAAAGGTAACCCCAGGTGCAGTGTTGCAATAGCCCAAGTGGAGGGTAATGAAAATATGGGTAACCATAAGCAAAGCCTCCTGATCATGGAAGAGATTCTACTGGCATACAATATGTAATTGTAGAAAGGTCCTTTTGACCACTACTACTACAAGGAGCCTCCAGATTGCACACCAATTCTGTCTAGGGGGAATAAAATCCCATCTACAACTAAATAGAGAAAGTCTTCAGATCCAGTGGGCCTAAAATCCAGAGTCACTCAGTCTTGTTTTGATTAAGCAAACTTCTCCCATCCAGATATTTATAACCTCCAGATATTGGATCCCAATAGAGTCCATCTAACACCCGTGATGCACTAATCGAATAGATATTTCCTGTGGTGGGAAGTGGGTGCAGAGAACTTCAAAGCCAACTTTTGCCTTCCATTTGGAGCAATGGAACATTGTCTTTATAGGAGACATTCTGAACCCAATACTTGAGATATGTTGAGCTACACCTTTTATAGTTCTAGAATTGCACAATCAAAAGCTCCTCCCAATTTAACTTTGGCTTATTCCAGAACAAATAGGTATTGGTCCAAACAATGCAGTGGGCCTTGGCTGCTCAAAATATTCATGTTTTAAATATCAATGAGGTATTGTTGGCAATAGATCATATTAGAGAAAGGGTTGTGCTTCACTTTAATAAATTAAAATTATTTTTTTAAGTTTGGGAACTTAATTATGATCATTTTCTGCTTCAAAAGTTGTAAAAATCATATATCCTTAACTTTATTTGCAGTGAGATATAGTTATAAGCTTTATAACAGAATAAATCTAAAATTTAACCCCTAGTCATTCATCTCTGCTGCATTTCTCAGTTATATACAGAATTGGTCTTTGGGAGAAAGAAAAAGCATTTAATTCCTTTATTGTATTTCATATTCAAATGAAATGACCAATGCCTATCTATAGATAAGAACTGTTTTCAATAATATAAGAGAACAATGCATGTTTGGAGGCCAAATAGTACTTTTATATCCTTCTTTATATTGCATATGGATACTTTTCTTTTATAGTGTTTAAAAAAGTAATTTATTATTTCTAGGACAATTGAAGAAAACTTACATTAAGTCCCACCTCATTAAATCCCATGTGTATTTAGCACTCCAAAAGGACTGCCAAAATCACCCATGCTGATGTCAGAAATTTAGCATTTTTGAATGCTGGGTTTTCTTGAGATCATATTTTTATGAAGATTATAGCAAATTCATATGATGACTCAAGATTATTAACATATTTCTGATGTTAACCTGTTTCTGAAACTAGGAATTGATCTTTCAAATATCATATATCTTGTTCCTTAATCATGCACCATAAACTAGAGAGAAGGCTAAGAATGCTACACACATCCCACCTAAAGTTACTAGAAAAGCCACAATGCTGTTGCAGACATTGAAGGTAACTTCTGTTAAAGTTTTATTTGGTTCTCTTGCATTGCCATTCCAATGTCAGTATCCTCAACAATCATTACAGGCTTCTGTGGCCATATGAGATGCTCTTCCTATAGCACCTTCATGTTGCTTTTCAGTTGGCACTTCTCTAGGCATCACTAAGATACCCTCTCTAAAAAATAAATGTCAGTTTTAATAAAGCGTGATGTTCATTTAAAAGGAAAATGATCAATGATATCTTTGCATCTATAGGATCACTCTATGTGTGATTGCACTGGCTCTTGATAGAGTAGTCTTTTCATTTTATTTAAATCATAAGTATTAGTTATAACATCACATAATTACCTGTTTATAGAAATAACACATTTGTAATTGCTTATAGAGCAATACCTAAGTAGATGATTCCATCGTATTTATTTATTCCTTAATTTGATGCCTTTTCTTCAGTAGTTTATGGATTGATGTGCAGCCACTTTAGTTAATTCTGCCTATTGTGTAAATCGAGGTAAGCAAGTTAAGTTAATAAACTGTGGTTCAATTAAACTAAGTAGTGTATATTAACAGATTAACAGAGTTGGAAGGGACCTTATAGGTCATCTAGTCCAACCCCCTGCTCAAGCACGAGACCCTATACCATTTCTGATAGATGGCAGTCCAATCTTTTCTTGAAAGTCTCAAGTGATGAAGCTCCCACAACTTCCGAAGGCAAGCTGTTCCATTGGTTGATTGTTCTCACTGTCAGAAAGTTCCTCCTCATTTCTAGATTGAATCTCTCTTTGGTCAGTTTCCATATATTATTCCTTGTCTGGCCTTCAGGTGCTTTGGAAAACAGTTTAACCCCCTCCTCTCTGTGGCAGCCCCTCAAATATTGGAACACCCCTATCATGTCTCCCCTGGTCCTTCTCTTTATTAGACTAGCCATGCCCAGTTCATGTAATTGTTCTTCATATGTTTTAGTCTCCAGTCCCCTAATCATCCTGGTTGCTCTCCTCTGCACTTTTTCTAGAGTCTCAACATCTTTTTTATAGTGTGGTGACCAAAACTGGATGCAGTACTCTAGGTGTGGTCTTACCAGGGCTTTATAGAGTGGTATTAGTACCTTACTTGATCTTGATTGTATCCAAGCTAATCTAATATGACACTGAGCTACCTAATTGTTTGAGTGGATTCAGTGGCATCAATAAGTGTCAATTCTTAGTGACCACATACTGTAGGTAAATTTTCTCCATGGTGATTTTTTTCCCCAGTCTGGTCCTTCGAATCTTCCTGCAGTGCACTCAACATTGCAATAACATCCACTTTGCTATTGGTTTTCCCTTCCTTCCCTTCCTTCTGTTTCATTCCATCTTTCTAGGTTATAGGAGCTACATCTTCAATCATGCATCCAAAGTATGATAATTTGAGCCCATTCACTTGTGGCTCAAATGAAAACTCTGAATTCATTTATTTGATAATTCATTCGTTTGTTTTCTTGATTGCCTGTGGTATTCTCAGTAGTGTTCTCCAACATTCAAAAAAAATTAACACTCATTCTATCCTGTTCAAAGTCCAAGTTTTCTTCTGTAGTGTCACAGGGAAAACCACAGCCTGCGTGGTTCTTGATACGTATAGACATATTCCAGCATCTCCAAAACCTTCATTGCTACTGTACTGACTGTGGCAAATTTCTGGTTCTTTTACTTTATTGTTAATTCTGAAAGGAAAAGCTACTCACTATTTCAATATATTTAATGTCAGGCTCAAGGCTGGTTGTTGTATCTGTTGTCATTAGTTTGATCTTCTTTAATTTAATCTTTGTTCCATTTATTTTTTCATTACACTCCTTAATTTATATTAGTAGTTTGCAAGTCATTGCATTTTCAGCTATCAGTTTAGCATCATCAGCATAGTGCGGATTAATAATGTTTCTTCTTCCAAATGTAAACATTTCAACACTCCACTTGTTATAATTTATTTTATAGGTAACATATTTTCCCCGATACAGAAAGGATAGAACTTGTTCAGGAAGCTGATGAGTAAAGAAACACAAATACAGAAGGGTACAGAAAGTAACATGGATATGAGTTTCTTGGCATTGTTAAGAATCAGTGTAAATCTTCCACAATGAGATGCCATTTGGGACATTTGATTTCAACTGTTAGCCATGCTGATTGTGAACGATGGGAAATAAAATCTTAACTCTCTAGGTGGCAGTAATTTGAGGAGGATCTAAATTGTATTTTGATTGATATACTAGCCAGCTATTAATGTGCTTTTACTAGTCTTTTAACTGAAATAAATGTATTTGCATGAAATTAATCTATTGCATATTTTCAAAGGAACTGGAAGCTACCATAAGCAGAACAGAAATAGATATAGCAAAGAAAGAAAATAGTACCAAGCATTATGAAACTGAAACTCAAGCAATACACAAACGTCTTCACATACTGTCTGGTAATGAAAAACTCTTCTTCTCATGGGGTGTCATTCTTGCTATTAAGCCTAATTTATGAATACGAACTGGATCACTGTTGGATTTCTATATCTGTAAACAGCTATTTAAAATGTAGCCATATTCTATATTCTGATAATGGATTATCAGAAATCAGGAAAATCTGGCTGTACAAGACACAGGAGCTTTGTGTTACAATCACACTTGTAATACCAAGCAAAGCTGTCTTTTTTTTTTTTTAGATGAACATGTTTATAAATCATGGGGAAAAGGAGAAAAAAGACTGTTATTCTAACCAGTCTAGGAAATTCAGGCTTTCCCAACATTTGCTAGATTAAGAAATATGAGTATTTGTTTGATGTCTATTAGAATATCCATTTTGGAGCAGATGCTATTTATCCATGTTGTATTACAATCCTAAACCATGGTTTATAAACTGCAATTGGGCCAGTCTATAAGCCTTGCTTAAGATTATCATTGCTCAAATGATATATGAATCCAGTCACTTATAATACAACTTTCCTTTCTTAGGTAGCTAGGTGGATTAAGGCACCAAAAATACTTTTCTAAAACTTCTTAAACAACATCTGCTATATTTCTTTCATGAGAGGGGAGAGTTCCATAGTACAAACTTGCTACCCTAGAATTCTCCATTCATGGCTGAATTTACTAGTGCCCCTCAACCTCGTTTATATTTTAAAAAACTATCACAATTACCCTGTTTCCCCCAAAATAAGATATCCCCTGATAATAAGCCCAATCGGGCTTTTGAGCGCATGGCAATAAGGCCAAGGGTTTAATTTCAGGGCTCAAAAAAATATAAGACAGGGTCTTATTTTCGGGGAAACACGGTAGATATTTCCCTCTCTACTAAAACCACAGTAATGGAGGACACTGAAATTCAGATTGCTAGAGCCAGCATGAGCATTCCCATCTGCATTGCTGTTGGAAGAAGGAATCTGGGCAAAAGGAAAAGGAAATAGAGCTCCAAGATTTTGAGTGCAAAGCTGTCTAGCTATCTTCCTGGACTGAGGGACACTAAAATACAAACACATAACTCTGTACATATTATTTATGTGTTTACGCAATGAAAATAGCCTAGTGATTTTCGAGAAGTTGCACATAAGGTGCTGCAGCAACTCAAATATTGTTTATTCCGATTCTTGCGCATACTGTAAGCATGTTTTATCTGGACATAAGCCCTGCTTTGTTTCAGTAGGTTATCTTTCCTAATAAATAGTTTTAGAGTCTCAGCCTCAGAAACATCTGGAGGCTTAGTGTCATAATTCAACTAAACAGTCACACAAGAAAGGAAATAGATGTTTACAGGAAGACCAGACATATTTTAAATGTGTGGAGCGATCCTGATGATTTCCTGCAGATGCAAGTGCTAAAGAAAAGCTGCTATTAATGGAGGAGGTTACAAAACTGAAGAAAATGGTTGAACACTCTACCCAGGATATTTCACACAAAGAAGCAGAACTGCTAAAAATTCAGAGAGAAATGCAAGAGACTGTGAATTCAGTGAAAGAAAAAGAACATGCTGTCTGTCTTTTGGAATCAAAAGTAAGCTATTGCAGTTAAGACATTTACCAAATGCATTTGTGAAAGAGTTATTGCTATGTTAAGAGGCATATATGGTTGAATTAATTTTAATTTTAAAATGGGAGACTTGTGATGAATAGCCTGTTCTTTCTTAAAAGTGAAAATATGTATTTATTACCTAACTATAATTTATCTAAACTATGTGTCTTCAATACGCTTTTGCTAATCCAAATAGATGACATTTCTGAAGAAGAATATAATTCCACTTTTTTCTGAAGTACAAACTTTAAAATATATATAATTCTGAAAACTTTGGTCATTATGTAGACCTACTCATACATAAAGTAAAAATTTCTGACTTGGATTATTTGAAGAAGATCAAACCTATGTTACTATTTCTTAGTTCCTGAAAATTGATTTTGGAACTTTAGTTCTATGAAATGGTCAGTGATCTCTGTCAATTAAGCCTTCAGTCTTGTTATGAAACAACAGCCTTCATTAGTTTAATGGGAAGCCTTGAGCATTAAAATTCATGTTCATGTCTGCTCTAATGAAAATTGATTAAAATTGATATTATTCAGAGCTAGCTTCAGTATTAAAATGAATACTGCTTCCAGAATTATGAGCCTGGTGGCTCAGCAGACTGATAGCATTGTGATTAACACCACCTGTCTGCAATTACTGTAAATTCGAATCTCACCAGGCTCAAGGTTGACTCAGCCTTCCATCCTTTCTAAGGTAGGTGAAATGAGGACCCAGTTTGTGGGGGCAATAAGCTGACTTTGTATAAATATACAAAAGTATGAAGGCTATTGCTTAACGCATTGTAAGCCGTCCTGAGTCTCCGGAGAAGGGCGGCATATAAATCAAATTAAAAAAAAACAAAAAAAACAGGGATGTGGTTTTCTTACCACATCAACCTCCTCCAGCAGTGAGTGCTCATTTTAGTAAAACTGGAATTAAAATCTGGTGAAATTTGGTTTAAACACAAGAAACAAGATGCATAGATGCTAGTGTTATGACAGATGCAATATCTGATAACAAATGGGCAATCTCGAAGGTTAATGCCTAAATGCTATATAAACAACAGATAATAAGTGTATATTCCTTATTCTAGAAATGGATCACTCTATACCAGGGGTGTCAAACTTACAGCCCGCGGGCTGGATGCGTCATGCAGTGGCCGCACCTACTCCCGATTTAGCGAAGGGAGAAAAAGTTGCGATAACTCACATGACAATGAGTCATCGTGAGTTTGACATCCCTGCTCTATAGTCTCACCAGAACAATCCTTAATGATGCTTACAACAACAGCAAAGCCTGAGGGAAGGGAATGTTTAGTATTCATTTTATTATATGTTTTATTTAGTGTCAGCAGAAGATTTGGCAGTACCAAGACATGGAAAAAAACCTTTCAGAACTCAGATCACAGTGCACACAACTGCAAGTATTGCTTTACCGCTTAGAAGAGAAATTATCAATGAGCTCCCAATCTCCACAAGAGACCATTGTTAAGGAACTTAGGTAAAAACACTTGTGTTATCCACCTTTTAATATTTTCAGAACAATTCAGTTTCTGTTGTTCACACTGAATAGCTAAGCATTTCTGCATAATCAGTATAGTAATAAAATCAGGAGAGATAGTGGTAGCATAGAAATAAAAACCTTATTTCTGAATGATCAATGAAAGCTAATATTTAAAATGATTTATACTTAGTGAAGAAGCTGAACAATTAAGGCAGATCCTCAAGGAAAATGAACTTTCAGCTGATGAAGATAAGTATTTGCTCAACAAGATGGCAGAAGATTGTGGACATCTGACAAAGGAGAATAGTCTTTTACATGCTCAAATACAGAAAGTTACCAAGCATCTGAACCAGGTAGGCCTCATCTGTTCCTCAGATTCCAATCTTGAACCACAAAAGAAACCATGAATTTCAGTACAAAATTTGTTTTGTAAATTATGAATTTCCAGAACATTGATTGACAGACCCACACACAAGTACATAACAGAACATTATAAATTTGAAGGATTTTACTATAGTAATAGCCATAAAGGCTAAAATAATAGAGGATCTTTAAGGGAATTCTATTATGTCTTGTGATTGCAAAAGGAGTAATAGGAATTTTATGGCTTAGGAGTTAAAATCAGCAGCATATTATCACTGCTATTTTACTGCTATTTTCCAAAATAATTTCTTCATATTTTCAGGATTCAGTGAGTCCAAAAGTGATCAGGAACTCCATTCATTCTGATGCCCTCTGTCTCTCAACCTCTGTCTTCCATGCAGCAGTGAATAAAATAATTCTTGCCAAATTCTGAGTTGATCTCTTGCATGAGAAGACTGAAATTAGTTTGAGGCCTATATGAAATCAGTTGTATTCCTATTTGTTCACCCCTTTCTCACAGACAAGGTGGTGTTATTGCATGTACAACATGCTAATTTTAAAAAAGAAATTGTAGATATTGAATTATTTGCAGTCTTATAACAATTATGTGAAGTTAAGAGAAACAGCGGTAGCACCTCAGAGGAACAGATACCATGATTCGGTTTACTAATATACTAACTCATATAAATGCCGTAGGAAAGGCAGCTGAGAGAGGAGGAGACTTCTTCCTGTTCAAGAAGAGTGTCTGAGCTAACATCAAGAAGAGAGAAAACATGGCAACTTAAGCGGAAACTCACCCACTTGAAGACTCTGTTACAAAACCTAAGACAGAAAGTTCTTAAAGCTCAGGAACAGGTTGTAACAATTATGTAACTCAAATTCCATTGGTAAAATATAGATGTACCTGGGGAATTAAGTAATGCTGGAGATGACCTATCTCAGTGCCTGAAGGCTCTGAGCATCTGGATGGGAAAAAATAGGCTTCAACTGAACCGTGGTTAAGATTGAATGGTTCTGGTTTTTAGGACTTGCTGGTTTTACAACCCTGCCATCTTTGGTGCTGGATGGGGATATACTGTCCCAGACAGCCAGCTTGACAATCTGGGGTCCTTCTAGAGTCATGACTCCTGCTTAAAGAGCAGGTGGCAGTTGTAGCTAGGAGGGCCTTTGCATAACTTCGCATTGTGTGCCAGTTGCATCTGTTCCTACATTAAAGTCATCTCTCATGGTCACTAGTCACCTATTTGGGTTACTGTAATGTGCCTTTGGTGTTTAGTCATGCCGGCCACATGACCACGAAGATGTCTTTGGACAGTGCTGGCTCTTTGGCTTTGAAACGGACATGAGCACCGCCCCCTAGAGTCGGGAATGACTAGCACATATGTGCGAGGGGAACCTTTACCTTTTTTAATGCACTCTACGTGGTGCTGTCCTTAAGAGTATCTAAAAGTTTCAATTGGCGCAAAATATAAGTTTAGTTATGTGTGTTCCTAGTAGAACACAGGTTAAACCTCTGCTCTGTCAGCTGCATTGATTGCCAGTTTGTTCCCAGGTCAAATTCAAGGTGCTGTTTTTGACCTTTAAAGACCTACATTCCATGGAGTTAGCTATCTGAGGGATTGCCTTGCCCTGATTCATCTGTTCATCTGTCCAGATCCAACACAGAGAGCATGCTATGAGTCCCATTGGCTAGGGAGTGACATTTGCCGGACCCTAGGCAACAGGACTCTGCTGTGGTTACTGCCCTATGGAATATTGTTTTCCCCAAAGTGAGATTGGTTTTATTACTTTTGACTTTTTGAAGATCCCTTAAAACCTGGATGCCTTCAGGCTTGGAGACCTCCAGGTGACTGATGACTTAGTAAGGTAGCTACATTATTACTATCATATTTCCTTTTCAGCTTTTATAGTTGTTTTAAATAATATTTATAATATTGCTTTAGTATTTATTATCTCTTTTTAACTTTGTTATACATTGCTTAGAGTCACTTGTGAGATGGGCAGCTATATAAAGTTGATAAATAAATATGATAAATAAATAAATTAAACCCAAACACAAGAGCCGATATACATTCCTTTTCCGTACTAGGGAATTTTAGTAATATCCCTTGGATTTTGCAGAGAGTCAAAATTAAATTTAAATTAAAACAAGTTTAGTTTTTATCCTGCCCTCACTTTGTGGAAAGTGATTTCCAATATGCTATTTGACAGAGTTGTCCTCAACCTGAAAAAGCTTACACTAATTTAGCATATAAATTCACCCATTCATGAAGCATGCTTAAGATCCTTTATAATTACACCAGCATAATTAAGGATAAAATTAAGATAGTCTTTGAATCATTGTCTACAACGTTGTTGTAAGAATTGCCAGCAAATGTGACATGTATGTAAAATAAATGTAAATATATCATTTCTGAACAATCTTCCTTATTCCATTAAAATCAAGGAAGCCTATAACGCAAGCATGTCAATTAACTAGACATTTTTAAATGAAATTGATGTTTATAGACACTAATTAATATATTTCAAATTCACTGCAAATAGTTACTTCATCTACAAGAAAGAAAATCTACAGATCACAGACGACAACATCTTCATACACAACTAATTGATTTAGAAAATCAACACACCAAAGTGCAACTGGAAAATTCTAAACTGAGAACAGAGAAAAATCATTGGGTGGAACGTATTTCTCAAATACACAAACAGGTATCTTAAGCAACATACCTTTTTATTTACATTCTATGTTTTTGACATTTTGAAAAAAAAAAAAAACAAGACAGAATCTCTGTAATTGGCTTCCCATATTTAATAATATCTAGTATAAAATGAAGCAAATGACTGGTTATGACTCAGAATAAAATATTTATGAAAACTGCAGTTAGAGAGCCAGATACAATTCTGTGAGCGTGCAGGGGAAGAACAAAAACAACCTATGCCCGTGATGGCGAACCTATGGCACGCGTGCCACAGGTGGCACATGGAGCCATATCTGTGGGCACGCGAGCGTTGCCTTAGCTCAGCTCCAGTGTGTATGTGCATACCGGCCACTGATTTTCGGGCCTTCCGGACCCACCGGAAGTCAGGAAACGGGCTGTTTCCAGCCTCTGGAGGGCCTCCAGGGGGATGGGGAAGGCTGTTTTCGTCCTCCCCAGGCTCCTAGAGAGGCTCTGGAGCCTGGAGAGGGTGAAAAATAGGCTTACCGGGCCCACTGTGCCATCACGTGCCAAAAGCGGGAGTTGTGCACACATGCGCGGCGGACATTGAATTATAGGTGTGGGCACATGTGTGCATGACCCCCCCTGCACTCCCCTGCTTTTGGCACGCGACGGCAAAAAGGTTAGCCATCACTGACCTATGCATTCCTGCCTGAAATTTAAACAGTTAATTAAGATTGCAAAATTCATTAGGGTTAAACTGCTTCAAAGAAGGATCATTGGTGATTATTATTAGTCATGGCAGCTATTGGGATCTTCATGTTCAGGGATAACATACACAAATAGGAATAGGAGATGCTGGGATAAGGAAAGAGCAAAGTGTTTGTGTTCTGCTGCATTTCCTTCAGAGGCATGTAGTTGGGGAAAAGGATGCTGGATTATAGTATATGTCAGGTTGAGATCACTGCTTTACAAAATGACCTGAGGCTTTTAGTTATATAACTTTCAATAACAAATGTTTGTTAAATCTAGAACCATTCACAATACTGCAGTATATGACCTGCAGCGTGATCTGAAGTTCATCTAAGAACTGTTAAACTTCTCACTTGGGGGGGGGGATTTTTTGGCCCACTCCTTTTTACAAAACTACTTCAGCTCGTTGATGTTTTGAGGCTGTATGAATTGCTCACTTGAAGTCCTGCCATACCATTTCAGTTGGGCTAGAAAAACAATTACAAAATGCAAACATTCTTCTGCATCCGTCTTTCTGTTGTAGATATGTTTGTTTAGGATCATTTTTGTCCTGCATGATTGGTATTTGCTTAGGCTTTGGCTCAGAGACATAGTGACATTCTCTTGTAGAATCTGGTAATATGCAGGTAATGGAACTTGGTATCTAAAAGCTATCCTGGTTCATCTTGAAGTGACCTTTATTGAACAGCCATTGTGAAGAGTATATACATATATTGTATATATACTATATACAATAGAAGATGCAATTATCCTTAACTGCATGACTATAGATGATAGAAACTAAGTTTGATCAAATGTTCTAATATGAGCCTCAATAATTTTTTTTGATGTTCATAGAGATCTCTGGATCAAGACAAGCTTCACTTTCATAAACCTGTTTCATAAATAACAGGTTCTGATGGAGCCACCAATATGTGGGCACCATCTTTTGTGGGAGAGCCCTCCACACACACATCTGATTTGTCATTTGATTGAAGTTATCAATTGAAAAGCTGCTTATTCTAGGACCTTACATACTTTTTCCAGCAGTCAGTGAATGTTGGCTTAATATATTCAATAAAGACATGACACAATACACTGTTTTTGTCAGTCTCTTTATTAATAGAACCTTACTGAAGTTCTGACCATTGTCACATTGAAGGTCACCATACTGCAGAATTAGTGTGTGTGTGAAAGATTCACAGACTTCTCTCACCAATGTATAGTATTTTGTTGCTATAACAAGCAGATCATTAAACCTGCTTTTCCTAACATCGGTAGAAGGCTTCACTTTTCTTCTAGCTTCAGCATCTGTTGCTTTTTTCATTGACACACAAGTGTTGGGGTTAAAGTCAGTCATGGAAGCTCACTGGGGCATTTTAGATCAGTCATTCTCAGCCCAAACTAATTTACAAGCTTAGTTCAGCATGATGCCAAAAATGACTGTTATCACCCAATGACTTTTGTAATAAAATGTGATTGGTAGGTAAAATATTCAGAAAATCAAAGAATCAGATTTACAGCGATCAAAGGCATACATTTTAGTGACTCCACATAACTTTGTCCTTTTTGAAGGTTAGCAGAGTAAGGAAATATTTTTGTTTGCTTCTTCATATACATTGCAGAAATTAGCTTACCTTGATACAAAATTTAATAGCTTCAGTTTGTCAGGCATTTCTAGAAAGCTATCATGATTATGGCTAAAAGTAGAGAGAGGGTTGTTATTGCAATACCATAAACATTTCCCGGCAACATATAACAAAAATGGTAAAGATATAAAAATGTTAAATGTTTAAGCCATGTTTAGCAATTCAATAAACCAAATTAAACATGGTGTTCCATGCATACTTAACAGTTCCTTAGAAAGGATTCCCTCAAAAGAGACCTTTCTGCATATTTAATAATTTGACAAGGTTGTCCAGTTCGCATTCTACAGGATAGTTTGCATGACTTTAGAACTTGAGAGCCAGACCTGAAGTCAACCCCCAAAGACTGACAACCAGCTAAGGTCTCTACCAGATTAAAATCACCACAGATGATCACCACTGCAGCAATTATGACTGTTTTACATACATTCATTCATAAAAGCTTCAGATTCCTGTTTATGCTGAGCAGCTTGCAAATAGTTTAAGGATTAGGCAAATGAGGACTGGGAAATAGTTGCCAAACCAGTCTTACTGACATAGGAAGGGTATATGAACTGACATTTATGTAGGGTTTTCTCCCCCCGCCCCGGTATTCTTAGAGATGCTTTTATTAAATGTTTTGGAAGAATAGATGACTCCATTTCGCAATAGGAAAGTTAATCTTTTTTTCCCCAACTTTGTAGCCTCTTAACAACTATAGCAGCAAATTCTAGGATTCAGCTTCAAAAACCCTTATAGCCGTTAAGTTTTTGACAAGTTTTTTGGACTAGAATTCTCATTTGGTGCATAAAATTCAATAGATAGTACTATAACATCTGAAAGCATGTATCATAAAATTATTAAGGGACCAACCAAACTTTCAGAATAGCATAGGAATAATTTACTCCATCTCCTTGCTCTGTACTAGATCCAATTCTGATTTTTTTATATACTATTGAATTAGGAGTGTGTAGGTGCTCCTGAAAAAACATTTATTTTTCTGAGTTTATACATGAGTACATTGTATTTTGCTGAAACCAGGTCACCGTGTCAAATATTTTATAATTTACATACATACATACATACATACATTATATAATAGAGAGATTAATTTTAGTACAATTATTGCAATCTTCAAAATTAACATTTTTCCCTATTATACAGATTGATGAAAACCAGAATGAAATCAGTTTTCTGCATAGCCATGTTTATAGCTTGTCGTATGATCTCAACAACTTGAAATCTGAAGTCAATATGGCCTCTATTCCTCAGAAGGAAAAGGGAAAGTGATCAATATATTAACAACAAACTGTAGTTCAATGAACTAATAATTTGAAAAGTAGTTAATTTTCCCTTATATAAATATCATTCTTTGAAAAGTTTCTTTAAATTAAGAAGTTGTATTTTATACAACTTCTGGGACTATTTTTTTAAAAAAAAATGACTTAGAGAAATATCTTAAGATAAACTAGTTTTTTTACTTTAGATAATATTTTAAGTATTTGTATATTCTCTTAATTTCAAGGTAATTTTAATACTTTTATCGTTATTAATGGATCAAATTCACATGTGAAAAGAAATTGTCACAAATTAGTACCAGTGAAAAAATAGGGTTTGCATGGTATTCTTTTTGACATGATTACGTTCAGCATACAACAAAACTGCAATGTTTTCATGATCAACCATCTCAAACAGAAAATTTACCTTTTTTAAAAGTCAGAATTCTTTCCGTATTCTTCTCCCTATAAAGGATCAGATTCATCAACTCTTCACAATATCTATAATGGTTAGTGCCATCTGAATCATCCCATTGAGCAGACATTGAGCCCAAATTAACCCATTTATAAAGAGGGGAAATCTAACCACAAAAGTACCAGTACATGGAATGTACAAACTTACAGCACAGCAGTATGAAGAGAAGAGCTTAGTGCCATGTTGCTGTTGTACATGTTCTACACAATTCTCTCTACAACACCAATTCAGTAAAGAATCTATTACTTAGTATAGCCATGCAAATAATTTGAAAGGACACTTCAATACCCACAACTTTGCAAGCAGGACCATATCATGCTAAAGATTCTGTTTGACTGCTTCAAAGATCTTCTCCTGTCTCCCGTTTTTCTTCACTGGCGGTTTCAGATGATCTTTTGTGCACACAAATGCATGAACTGAGAAAAGGTTTATATTAAATCATTGCGTTTTACATTTCTGTTCACTTGGCAAGTTGCTATGATTGAATCTTTCCCTGGTCCAACTCCAATTAATTGCCTAGCCCTAGTACTCCTTTTAGCAGTTCTTCTTTGTCTTTCTGCTAATGAACAATATATACATGATTATGAATATGTCAAAACCTAGAGAGTGCAGAAATTAAGACTGCTGTTTGGTATGCATATTAAGAGTTCCCAGGTTGTTCTGGCAGAGAAAACACCATTTGCAAGAAAAAATAGTGACCCATGATTCAGAATGTTTAATTTAACAATACTTAGCAATGTGCATATCCAGTTAGATGGAGCTGGTGGATTTTATCCTATACTTCTGCATAAACAGAAGCGTACCATGCTCTATTGGGTGCTAAAACAATACACATATACAAAAAGCATTTAATATATTTTAAAATGTTATAAAGCCCTGCAGACATATATAAAGGAAAACTGAAATTCAAAGGGGCTTATATAAACTAATCTGATTGAAAAAATAAGTAGGTAAGCAAATTTGTGATTTTAAGGCTAGTAGCCAGGCTAAGCAAAACAAATATATTACCATAATGCCATAATTCTTATAAAGTTATAAACAAAGTCCAGAGCTAAACTAAGGCACATACCCTTAGGAGTGGGAGACTGAAGAGATACCATCTACATTATTTCTTGCAGTTTCTTAAATTGTATGCAGTAGCTTAAAATATATAAATAAATTTTAAACTATGGACTTCATTCTTTTTATTATGCTTCACATATTTACATGTAACTCTTTTAATTACTATATTTTGCTTTAGTTATGTACATTTTCATACCATAACAGTGTATTAAGGAAATAAAGCTTGCTTAAATAAACATGCTTCTTGCCTGAAGCTATTTTGGAAAATTGCTTAATAGTAGTATAGCTAACCGTCCAAATCCAGCTTAAAGAAAGGTACTAGATGGATTGGTTCTTAATAGCTGTGCAGAATGTAAACCCCAGAAATCTAAGCCAATTTGAGGATTGATGTAGAAGTTAGGATTCAACAATAACTGATTCTTAATCTCTGGTTTATAAAGAACTTTTTCCAAAATATAAATTACCAACATTTTTCTTCCAATTAGTCATAACCAATAAAAAGATCAGTGTTGAGACAACTACCATGGGGTATCAGTTGTTTAAATTGAACAGTTTTCTTCGATAAAGTAATTTTGATAATGCTTGTGTTTTGTTAAAGGAATAGCCAAAATGTCACACTTAAGATGTAACTTTTAAAAAGCCTGATTAGAGATGCAAAATGCACAGTAATTTATCCAAAGCCAACAGAAAATCCTGAATATGTCTACAGTTTTTTTTTTTTTTAAAAAGATAACCCGAACAAATCACAACAATTCTGCAATGTACCAAGTGTATATTTCAATTTACTGTATTTAATCTAACAACAGATTTGGTCATAATTTACCAGATATACACAAATGATTTAAGTAGCAAAAGGAGATTCGGTTTCAAGAGAGTAAGTAAAATACATTAAGAATGTAAAGCCAGGTCCAGTTTAAGCATTAAGTGAATAGTATGTTATAATAAAGCAGATTTAGGTGATTTTCGGACTAAAGATAGGTAGATCAATTGTAAACTATTTTATGGGGAATAAATGGGATGAAAGAAATCTTTATACTATAACTTACATATTCACAGAGCAGAACATTTACTTAACGTTAAAATACTTCCCATTCATATTATGTTTCCCCACTATTTTCTACTTTGGACCCCAACAGAATTACACATTACTCATTTCAGTCTAGAAGAGAATAAGATGTTTTCAGTTCTTAAAAACAAAACCCAAGAACTACTTATCTGTCAGGTTTACAGTGATGTGGAATCTACCAATAATGTATTTGGATAGAAAAGATTATACAATTTAATACCCATATGATTCAGTCTCTGTTTCATCCAGCAGAAACAGTGTCTAACATTAATCCATTGTTGTATTGAAATAAGGGATAATAAAGCTGTCTCTTTAAATATATTTTATATATATTTTATATATATATATATATATATATAAACTTTGAACAGATGGAGCACCATTAAGATTCTATCTGTCAAAGCAATTAAGTTTACCACACAACTACCATAATTTAGTTTGCAGATATAAAATAGGAAAATATACTCATTTTAAAGTTAATAAACTCAAATATGGTGACCCTCAACTTATAATACAGTACTATCACACTGGCCTAGCTATGTATTATGATAAATGCTGTGCATATTTATTCACTGTGACATAGTAATATATTGAATGCAGTGTCTAAACTTCAGGTAGCTCACGTGCATTCAGGCTAGATGAAGCTGAGAATTCTAAGCATAAAAAAGGTGCAATACCCTCCCTTCCCTCAGAAAAAAAGGCCTGAAATCATTGGTACAATATAACAAGTTTAGAAAAGATTTATGGCTACAAAAATTCAAGTTTCAACTTCTCATCCAAAAACAGAAGCAAAGAGCATTGGGGATAAATAGCTCCAGCAATTATATTAACAATTTTCTTTTTTAAAAAAAGAAGTTCCAGCAAATTAAGCTGCCAAGTTAAACGTAGTTTGTTTGGTATATAAAAGAACCCCCAAAATAGGAGAGAAGCAAAGATTCAGTTTGTGTTTACTTTAATGAAAAGCAAAGGGGCACAAAAAAATAGACAGCCTTATGTCTAATTTTTCACATAACAAAAACTAGACAAAAGCAGACAAATTGGGCTGGACTATTAAAATCAAAAATATCAATTACACTCCTTTTCAGATTCTAGGACTCTAAGCTTTGTGATGGATTGAGGTATACAGTAGTGAATAAAAGTAATAGCCAATAGAATAGTGCTAACAAAAACATAAATTAAAATATGGGCAGCCACGCCAAAAAGTGTCTAACATAAAGTTCTTTAAGTGACAAGGAGAACATTTCTTTCATTCCAATCACAATCTTCCTTGCAGTTTTAAATCATTATTAACATTTGGTGAAAGAGCTGTAGCATTTTGCAAACTCAAAAGTATTGAAACCTAAGTAACTCAGGAAATTAAATATCAGTGATTAGGTTTCCAGGATTTGTCAGCTATCATATCCTGACAAAATTAAGTGACACAGATTCATGTCATCCAGAAGCTGGATATTTAAATTATTGGGGGAAGGGCAATGGCAAGAGAGGTGAGGTAAAGCCTCCTTTTAGGAAACGCGAGCCACTATGCCAGACTAGCCACTTTTGTTCAAAAACTATGATTGGAATCAAGGGAGCCATCTCCAAAAATCGCAATCTATTTCATCCATGTTAAGAGACGCATGAATGATTAACATAGGCATAGTTAAGTACTATGCCAGATTAGGACCCAAACAGTAATATCCTATAAATAATAAAAATACATTTTTCCTTTGATAATTGACTGTAGGTGTGAGGACTCTATATAATTCAACCAAATGACTGTATGCTGTACAGTCCTGTGCAAATATCTTTAAAAAATTAATAATCCTTTTTTTGCTATAAGGCTTTAACCCTATAAATTTCACAGCAACATAACTTTCATCCAGCCTGTACCATATTTTTTCCAAGCCTTCAGTCCAAAAATCAACATGGTCAGTCTGTATGACGTCAAAATAAAGCATCTATAAGATCAAATCTCCTCAGTCTTCTAAAGGCACACAGACTTCCCCAGATTCATCCCACCGAGTCTGGTCATTCTGTTCTTCTATATCATCAGGTAGCTCTTCATCAGCTTCCCCTACTTCATTTTCTTCAAACTCTTCATCTCTAGGAAAATCGGTGTCCTGTACCTGGTCTACTCCTTCTTGCGCTCCTGGCTGAGATTTGTCTGCACAGTCAACGCAAACACCGTAACGCCGAGATCCATGTCTTATGCCAACGCTGGCTGCTAGCATGAAAATCTTCTTGCACACCATACATTTGTACTTCTTATCCTTTTTGTGAACCTGCACAAAGGATAGAATTATTACATCAACAGATTTAATATAGATTTATTAAAAATGATTTTGGCTTTGTAATTAATCCAAACTAAGAATTTTAATATACTTGAAAGCCACAATATGGCTACACTCATATCTAAATTTTGCACTTCACAAGCAGTGACAAAAATACAACCTTGTTACTTTGTTCTTTTTATATTTTTCAGCTCCTATTTCAACCCCAGTTCCTTAGTAAGTTGAATTATAAATTATTGTAGGAGGCCATTTAAAACCTAATATCAATACAATATTACTTCCTGAAGCAGATATTCAAGCAGCTTTTAACAAGGAATGCCAATCTTAAATTTCCTTCAATTCTTGAGATTAAAAGGAAATAAACTCTGACACCAAATTTCTTGGCTTTTTAATTACCAATACATTGTAAGGTGCAAAAATCCCACACTGTATTCTTGTTACTGAATCAGAGCATGAGAAAATAGCTGAGATGCAGATTTATATTTATGCCTACTGAAACAAAAGCAGAGCAAGACTCTACATATTCATCTAAATCTGGTTACTGGTTCAACCAGAGCAGACCTCTATTCATACATTTAGTTTATCTACAATAGTAGCCTTCCTGAATAATGAACCAGAGAAGTATTTCCGTTTTTACAGTATTTAGAAAAAAACTGCAACAAATTTTCATTAATTATCCAATTCATTAATTTTGAATGTCTAAACATATTTTACAGGATCCAATCTGGGTCAGTCACCAGGACCAGAGGTTTAGTCTTCCGAGCTTTCGGACTCGTGCTGGAGCCCAACCTCAAGGAACTTCTTACCATTATCCAATTATAGATGTTAGTTTGTTTGTCCAATAGGAAAATATAATTCCAAATATTGCCACAGAGAATGCTGTAGTTTGAAGCAGGCTACTTATTTAAACACTTTCATTGTAAACTGCACAAATGTGGTATCAGTTAGTAGCTTAATTCTATATGAAACATGATATACCAGAGTAATTCAATACAACAAATATTAAGTTTTATTGTAGCAAATTGTAGATGTTACATACCAAGGAATGTCTTTTTACATGTTCTCTACGAGTAAACAGTTTTCCACAAATATCACAGCTGAAAGACCTCACTCCTGTATGAATGAGCAAATGTCTCTTTAGTGTTCTTCTATATTTGGCTACATAGTTACAGTGTGGACACTTCAATTTATTCATGATTAGAGAAGAATCACCTAAAGAGCCAAACAAAAATGATTTAATAAGTTAGCAAAAATATTTTTCAAAATATAATAACATAGTATAATATAGTGTTTGTGTATGTATATGTACATGTGTGTATATATTGCCATTTAGTACAAAGCTAATCTGTGCATAGCCATAAGAGCCAAATTTATTTCACCCACATACCTTAAGTATGTTTACTTATAACTAGTTCATTCACCTTCATTTTTAAGGCGTTAAATTACTTGACTTCTGTTGAGACCAAGGTTAAACAGAACATAACAGCAATTTACCACATAATTGGAACAGGTTAGCAAAAGTGTGATTTCCAACTGTTTAGTAACAGCCTACATACAATAACATACATGGTACTTTCTGAAAATTTTTCCAGTGTTTAATTCATCCACTTTTAAGGTCATCAGAAAAATTGGTGATAATTGCACATAAAGTGTTTCAGTGTCTTGAAAGTGTTTACGCAATTATCCTTATTAAATAAACAACATAAAGTATACAAATTGGAAATTTTCTAATGCATACAGAAAAATGTCCTAGGCAGAGATTTCTGTAATCCCCTAAATTGTAAAGAAAGATTTTCAGAAATGTTTCTGTTCAAGGTTTGCCAGAATGCTAATGCAGGTAGTCCTCAACTTACATACATTTATTTAGTGACCACTCAAAGTTACAATGGCACTGAAAAAAGTGATTTATGACTGCTTTTAGCACAACTGCTGCAACAGTCCACGGTCACATGATGAAAATTCAAACCCTTGGCAACTGACTCACTGTCCTAACCTAGGCTTCCTGATATAATAAAAAGCACACAATTAGTCTCAAAACCCCTTTTTTTATTTTAATGGCTGTGAATTCTTTTCATTCACAGCACGTGCTGAATCACCAAGAGTTTATAAATAGTCCAACAGAAGTCTGCCACAGTCCTTTGGATAAGGCTGGTAAATAACCACCTTTATCTTATTTGACCTGCTGCCAAAGACCTAATTGATAATTATCTTGGCAAGGCCACACGGAAACACAAAGTCAAAAATGGAGCTTCAAAGTATAAACCGACACCATCCACAACGTAGACACCATTCGCATCAGGAGCTCTGGTGGCTCAGCAGACTAATTAACATCCACTTACATATGCTGCCTGCAATTACTGCAAGTTCAAATCTCACCAGGCTCAAGGTTGACTCAGCCTTCCATCCTTTCTAAGGTAGGTAAAATGAGGACCCAGATTATGAGGGCAATAAGATGACTTTGTATAAATATACAAAAGTATGAAGGCTATTGCTTAATGCATTGTAAGCCGTCCTGAGTCTCCGGAGAAGGGCGGCATATAAATCAAATTAAAAAAAAAAACGTTGCTTCCTGCAAAGGCCCACGTACCTTTGCTCTTCCTTTATGTCTTATGGGAGGGGCCAATCATCTCCAAGCCTTACTCCCGAGTTGTCCCTTTTGTTTTAACTGTTCTTGCCTTCTGGCAGCTCTGCGCATGTGTACACTAGGAACAGGCTCCCCCTGTTCCTCTGCCTCTGGAGGCTCCAGAGTCCGCACATAACTCCCAGATGGCCTGGCCCCATCTCTGCCTCTGATGCAGAGCCCTCATCCAAGCCTTCCCCAGACTCCAGGACTGGCCCATGTTCCTTCCCAGCTTCCTCACTGTCCGACTCTGCTGCCAGCTCTGCTGGCTGCTAGTGGGCCACAACACTCACCTTTATGATGGTTGCAGTGTTCCTGAGTCATGTAATCACCTTTTGTGATCTTCTGACAAGCAAACTCAATGGGGAAGCCAGATTCACTTAACAACTGTGTTACTAACTTAACAATCACAGAGATTCACATAGCAACTGTGTCAAGAAAGGTCATAAAATGGGGCAAAACTCACATAACAACTATCTCGCTTAGCAACAACTGTTGGGCTAAATTGTGGTCATAACTTGAGGACTACCTGTACTAACCTTGGTAAATAAAAGGCCCTCTAACTGAGTCAATCACTCATGCATTCTTATAGGTAAAGACTCATGCATTCTTATAGGTATGGAAGTTCAACCAAAATTTTAGACAAAGCAAATCCCTAGAGATACTGTTTTTAATCTAAAATGCTAAAAACTCTGTCCTCCCCCATTGACCCACCAGTTGAAATCAAAATTATAGATCCTGGAATTTTAGAATTCTAATTGAAAACCAAATAAACACAAGAAATTTGTTCACCATTAGTATACTAATTAGTATAAGATGAATTGTACCAAAGTTTCAAAACCTTTTAAAATTGTGCCAGAAATTCAAAAAGCACATTTTTGAATTGTAGCAGAGTTTAAGTATATTTTTAAATTGTATGAATGAATGAAGATAAGGTCACACATATGATTAGATCCTCCAAATTCTGGGAAATATGTAAAGACGGACTAGGAAAGCTTTTTTTCAAGTTTGAGGGAAGCATGCCCTCATAAGAAATCTTTAGTAGAAGGGAAACATATGCCAGGACCTTCAAAATTCTTATGGTCTGTGGATCTGCAAATTATCATTCAACAATAGATATCTTGCTTAATAGTTACCATTGCAGATTCTTTCTATGCAGTTTTGGATTTTTGGAGAATAGTGTTCACTTCTGATACAGTACAATTGTATTACTCTTGTATAAATAGAAAATATAAAGTTTGAACAGAAGTTAATAAGATTTGCTCACCATTTTCCCAGTTTTCTTTTGGCCAGGATTCAGGTAGCAATCCATATTTGAAATCATTTGAAGTCCCTGGTAGTAACCCAAACTTGAAATCATTGGTGATACTAGGAAATATTCCAAACTTGAAATCATTTGAGGTACCTGTTATGAGAGATTTTTTTTTAAAAAATTATACATTGTATAAAATCTGTACAAAAAACATATTAATGCAAATAAATAAACAACGATATTGTACATAAAAAACACAGACAGGCAGTTCCACAAGTAACCCAGCCCTGCATATGAGGATTTTACCTAGGCATATTGAGATTCAAGGTTCAAAAGTGTACATTAAACCTTGTATATGCTATATGCATTCATTTCACATCTTTGGGATGCAAAACACTCTACAAAAACTTGACCTGAGTTTAATTTGAGTATGAATAGTAATTTGAGTATTAGTTAATTTGAGTATTATCTGTTCTATGTGCTACATACTGCAACTAGAAAATTCTACATACAGTTCTAAATTCAACACCCAGTCTAATCTGTAATTTATCATGGCTATTTCATAGAGGAAACAAAAACAGATCACCTAAGTTTTAACTTCCTGTTTCAATGAACTTTCTATTGGCCATCATGACCAGAAGAACTTTCAGGGACAGAGCAAATAGAAACATCTTTTGGTTGGCAGAACCTGAGAAAGTTATGAAAGGAAGGGCTTAAAATGTTGGAGGAATAGGAGAAA
Source organism: Pantherophis guttatus (assembly GCF_059756535.1). Lineage (NCBI taxonomy): Eukaryota > Metazoa > Chordata > Lepidosauria > Squamata > Colubridae > Pantherophis > Pantherophis guttatus. The sequence goes on along the minus strand of NC_142065.1, from coordinate 183,174,729 downwards.
TTTATAAATCAAGACTCACTTTTGTTTTTGAATTTTGTTTTACTGAGGAAAGCTAAGCTACAACCAGCTCTCTAAAATGGACCTGTTATTGAGGCTAAAAAACCCTTAACAAATAAAATGAAAGATTACAGTTAAAAGAGCAAATCCCAAATTATTTACAAATCTAAAAAAATAGACTGAAATCAAAACAAGATAAATATAGAATAATTAGTGCCTTCTAAGAATGTTTTGAGTTAGGTATTAGTAGCAATTGTATTCAAAAGCTACATTTTAAAATCATTCAAATCTATCAGTGCTGGTTCATATTTTAAAATCTATTATTTTAAAATAGAGAAATGTTTCCCATAAAATGTCCCCTAACTCTCATGCAAGTCTGAAGACGTACACCAAAATAAATTACTGTAGTAAATAACTGCTTCCAACATTCTTTTGCGAAGTCCATGTTGACTACTGGACTATTAAGAGAGCTTAGTGCATTGCAATAAATAAATTTGAAAATGTCTAAGCCAGAGGTCAGCAACCTGCAACTCTGGAGCCGCATGTGGCTGTTTCGTCCCCCTGCTGTAGCTCTCTGTTGGCTGAACACCACTGACTGGCCCCGCCCCTTACCCTCCCCTCCCACTCACTCCTTGCCTGGCCTGAGAAGGTAAGGGTGACGGCGGGGGATGGAGACTTGCTCCATATTCCAGAACAGGAGCAAAGTACCCCTGTACTTGCTGATTATATATAGTCAGATGCCGCTGACAGACAGACAGACATACCTGTTTCCTACAGAAAAGAAACTACTGGGAGCAACAGAACCTGGGAAGGCATGGCTGGGAGTGTGTTATGTGACTGGGTGGGAGTAAGTGACGTTGAGTTGGCCACGCCCACCCAGGTTTTGTGGCTCCCGGTGTATTCTTTTCTGTGGGAAACTGGTCCAAATGGCTCTTTGAGTATTTAAGATTGCAGACCCCTGGTCTAAGCAATAGCTAAACAAAAATGTTACCTTGTTTTTGGATAATTCACACGTAAACTAACAACACTTTAAAAGGTCCAAATCAGCTCTCAGTTGGCTGGCCCTAGTTAACTGAGCTAACTGAAATGGAGGAATTACTTTTCTCATATTGAATAACTTTATGTATGAAAAAGGAAACAAGCACACTTTGGAATTTACTTGTCCACTCAAAATTTCTTCATAAATAAATAGGACCCATATGAAGCTCAATATTTAAGATATATTTTTTTTTAATTTGATTTATATGCCGCCCTTCTCCGGAAACTCAGGGCGGCTTACAATGTGCTAAGCAATAGCCTTCATCCTTTTGTATATTTATACAAAGTCAGCTTATTGCCCCCACAACTGGGTCCTCAATTTACCTACCTTAGAAAGGATGGAAGGCTGAATCAACCTTGAGCCTGGCGAGATTCGAACCTGCAGTAATTGCAGGCAGTTGGTCTTAATAACAGGGTGCTTTAAACCACTGTACTACCAAGGCTCCATATTAAAGGTAAAGGTATGCAAAATGCACAAAAAAAGCAAAAAAGGCAAAACCTTTTCACATTACAGTACACTCTCACCAAATTTAGCATAACAGGATAATAGACTACAGCTTAAATCTCAAACTTTAGTTATCTAATTTATTTTGATTTCTTCCAATTATTACACATTAATAGAAATTAATTAAAATATTAACTTGGCAATCATAGCTAAAGTAAACAAGTCATCATTTAATTTGAATGTCTGCCCAGAAACAGTCAGGACTGGTTATCTGGGCAAATTTGTTATATGACCCATTTATCAAAGACAGAAAAGTTGCAATCTATTTCCAACATTCTTCCAGCTGTTCTTGGAACTTGTACTCAGACCAGGTAACAGGAATGAAAACCTGGAAAACCTGGAAACCTATCATCACAATCAACTAATGAGTTAGTGGAGTCAGTTGTAATGAATGAATGAGGAATGAATATTGAACTTCCTCTTATTTTCTAGAGGAACCTTATACTCTAAATATCTAAATAAAAAGAGCCTGAGTGGCGTAGGAGACCTCCTACTAAGGCAGCATTTAACATCCAGCTGCCTGCAATTACTGTGAGCTCAATTCTCACCAGGCTCAAGGTCGACTCAGCCTTCCATCCTTTCTAAGGTGGGTAAAATAAGGACCGGTTTGTGGGGGCAATAAGCTGACTTTGTATAAAATATACAAAAGTATGAAGGCTATTGCTTAACGCATTGTAAGCCGCCCTGAGTCTCCGGAGAAGGGCGGCATATAAAAATAAATAAAAAATAAATCTCACTTCAGTAACAAAAAGAACAAAGAAAAGGAAAAAGCACTGGCTTGATTTCCCTAAAGCAATTTAGTATGTTTTGGTTAAAACATCTCTCTCCCAACTATCATTAGAGCCATATCTCCTCTGCCTTTAATAGAAATATAAAATCTCTTTGAGGTTGGAATAAGTGACTTCATGTCCATGTATCTTTTGGAGGCAGCAATAAGTGATTTGCCATTACAAGTAATGCTCAAGTTATGACCATAATAGAGCCTGCCCAATTTTACAAACATTTTGCAGCGATTATAAAGCAAATGCTGTGTTAAGAAAACCCATGGTTTGCTATGGTGTGGTTTTGTTGAAAACCAAAGTGCTGGCTTTTGCAAAACTGTTGTAATATGTGGTCATGTGGTCATGATTGTGGAGGACACCTTATGAACAGGGTCATAAGACCCCTTTTTCAGCTTTATCGTAACTTTGAATGGTCATTAGGCAAGTGGTTGTAAGTTGAGAACTACCTGTGCTGCTGACTTTTTAAATTCCCCAGTCTAAACAATAGTATATTACTAGTATTCTCTGCAGATCTCCGATTTAAAAGTAATGACCAAGTCCTGCCCTCCTTAGCTTTCGAGCCCAGAGAAGGTTGGTTGTGTGTTACTGTTAATAGAGCAGCTCAACGAGATTGGTTAATTCATATAGAGATGGTATATATTAGTTCCAGACTACAGACGCAAGAAAATTATTCTAGGTATAAAAAGGCTAGTGTTAGGAAATAAAAGGAGGGTACAAAGGACAAAAGCAGTTAATGCAGTTGTTGAAAACTTAACTTTGGTACCAAATTTTTAATGTTTATTGTTTTAATTGATATATGTATTATGTTGTTTTTAATTATGCTGTTTTAATTTTGATTGGGAACTATCCAGAGTGTGATATGAGTGGCTTTATAGTTGTTTTAAATAAATAGTTATTTCTTTGTACCTTTATTTCACAATTAATCTTTTTTAACTAGACGAGCAGTGAAAGGATTCCTAAACAAGTAACACTACATTGTTTAGTTAAAACTTAACTCAATGATTTCAACGTATTTTCAGTTTAAGTCCCCTCCCCCAGCAACTTCATATATTTTGGTCTGGAATATTTATAGCGTATAGAAACGTTCTGGGATGAAACACAGCTGTGTTCATTGATGGCTTAATTCTAAGACAGGAAGAAGCACAACTATACTGTTTTATACAGGTAGTCCTGAACTTAGGGCCCTTGTTCAGCATTGTTTGAAGTTATGACAGCACTGAACAAATGAACCAATATTTGGGTAATCAAAATTTGGGCATTTGAGCTGCAAGCATTTACAACTGTAGGGGCACACCAATTCCCTCCCACCCACCTGACCCTTTGTGAGGCAGCTGCTGGCTGCACGAGGTTTTCTTCCCAAGGTCTCACAAGTCCTGAAGAAGATGGCCCATGTGGCAGCAGCACAGCGCTGGCACATCTTGTCAGCAATAGGAGCAAAAAGATGGCAAAGTCAGCAGGGGTGGTGTATAGCAGGGGTTCCCAACCCCTGGACCGCAGTCTGGTAAGGGTGCATGGCCTGTTGGGTACCAGGCTACACAAGTGGCAAGGCAAGTATGTGAAACATCATGGAGCCAGGAAGGTTGAGGATCACTGGTGTATAGGGTGGCAGGGGTGATTGAACTGGGGCTTCCCAGCGTGCGGTGCCTTGTACAGTGTTACCGAGCTCCACGGTGCAAAGCTTCTTGGCACACTGAAACTCTGGGTCTGCAAAAAGTTCCAGAGTTGTGTACCAGGAAGCCCCTTTGGCCAGACTGGGCCAGGCTTTGCAAAATATAAAGGGATTTCCTGGCACACCACAGATCTATGGCTTTTAGATTTTTGCAGCTCTAAAGACCACGAAGTGCCAGAAACTCCCTTTACACTTGGCACTAAGTCCAGCCCCAGCCTGGCCCAGCAATGCAGCAAAAAGGGACTACATGACATACTGCAGCTGCAAAAGTGTTGCATTCCCAAAGCTATGGCACACCAAGAAGTTCCTGAGCAACAGCATATTGCTATGCCAGCTTTCCTGAGCTTGTGCCATACCATAATCCCCCTTATATATGCACTGCACCAACCCTCTCAGGCTTTTACCAAACCCACACAGCACCTTTCCTCACCTGCGACTCCTACATCTTACCGCTTAACCTCCTGTGAGCTTTGGGTTATGAAGGCAATTGGGACTGCAGGTGATACAGTCAAATGATACAACACGCTACAACTGCATTGCTTCACTATGGAAATTCCAGTACAAACTGTGATTGTAAGTCAACGACTAACTCTAAGCAAATTACTCTTGGTATATTGAATTCTTCAATTAACCTTTGTTCAATATTTAGAGAGTATAAAAAGTATGTCTTTTAATTATGAGATAATAGCACTTAAGACTTAGACTTCGATATACTGCTTCATAATGCTTTACAGCATCCTCTAAGCAGAGTCAGCATATTGTTCCCAACAATCTGGCCCTCATTTTACCGACCTGAGAAGGATGGAAGGCTGAGTCAACCTTGAGCTGGTCATGATTGAATTCCTGGTAGTTGGCAGAGTCGGCCTACTTTACTGCATTCTAACCACTGCACTCATAATGGTGATAATATGGAAAAACTTAATGAAGTTGAAGGAGAAAACCTATATTCTCTATGAAAATGCATAAGATGATACAGGAAAAATTGTTGATGGATTCAGATCTCCTTTAAATGTACCTTGGTAATTTCTACTATTTTTTTAATATATATTTCTAGATTTGCTTTGTTGCCTGTTTTTCTCAGCTAATTATAGGAAGATGTTTAAATACCTTCACAGATAGTATAATTTACTCTTAATATTGTTTTTTTTATTTAAAAGCATACAACTTCTAAATTATAAATAGTCCAAAATACAATTCTATGTGTCATATATTTTACATTACCAAACTATTAGAATTAGGATCTGATTTCAAATGCTATACATTTTTCAGTTTCCCCAAATGCCATTCTTCTGTTAGTGGTAGGCATATAAACCAGATTTCAAAGATTTGAATTTTTTTTCCTCTGAATATTCTGGCTATTGATGCTCCTAACAATGCTCTTATATCCTGTAGACAGAAACCAGATCTGAGCAATTCAAGAGGTTCAAAAGAAGTATGATTCTGGTTCTATAAACTTCTAAACAGAATTCCAATTCTATGATCTATATGTAAATGACTCAATGATTTCAAAATTACAAGAGAAAAGGATGATTTTGTATTTCAGAAGAAATATATAAATATATAAATAAAAAATAAAAATGTTAGGATCTGAAACTTGGAAAAAGTAACTTTCTGTTGCTTTAATTAATTATATGTTTGTTATCCATCATGCCAGCATTTACCTGCTACTTCTTCTTTGATAAACTGCAGATCTTCTTCTGGATATTGTACTGACGTTTGAGTAGCTGAGCAGTCTTCTAATGGCTCATCATTACTGGGTGGTATATTGTAAACAAATCTTTTTGCACCTGGGTTTTTCCTTCTTGTTTTTCCTGGTTCTTGAAGTGATTGTCCCTGTGAACCCATATCATTCCACACAAAGACCTTTCCTTCACCTTGAGATTCATTTTCAGCCATTTCAGGTGAGCTGTCCTGGACCCAATCATTAATTTGGTAGTTTTCAGACTGGCTTTCATCAATGCAGTAGCCATCATTTTCAGTTTTTATGTTGCTTGCCAAGTTAGTTAAATTTCTTGTGGCCCAAAAACTAGCAACTTTCTGATCCCTTGAAGTTAACCCGTCTCTACTCACCGATCTTCTATTATAATCCACAACTACAGCTTCTGGGGCTTCTGATTTTATGCTTATATTTAAGGCATCTTTGATAAAATTACGACAGGATTGCACAACCTCTGTCATCTGAAGGTAGCTGGCCACTGACATAACTTCAATTGCATTCTGGCTTGTAAGCACAAGGTTACCAGAATATAGAAAGTCCAAGATGACAGAAAAGCCTTGAACAGCAACAACATCTAAGTAGGTAACAGTGGTTTGGTTACGATTTTCTTTGTTTGTAAAGCAATACAGAGTCTTGAAGAAACGGCTGCCTGCAACCAGAATATTTTTGTGAGCTCTGAAGACTCTTCCACTCACCACAATATTGACATCACAGAGAATGCCCTTTTTCCTTTGCTCATTTAATTCTTGCAATAGTTGATAGCAGTAAGAGTTCTCATTTGGCCTAATATTATAATCACAATCTCTCTCAGCCAATTCTGATGTTAATTCAGATTCCTGTAATTAAAAGAGGGAGGAATTAAGATTATACATATGAGTTGAGGCTTGACTGGTTTTAAATTCTAAATGATACTTTTAGGATTAAACAACACAATTCTAAAATACTATTGTTTTCTTTATATTATTTTATAGTCTAGTCCATGCTATATATTTCCAGTTCAATAAAGCACGCACTGAAATTAATTTTATCACACACCAAATGTGAAGATAGATAGTCCTCAGTTTACGACCACAATTGACCCCCAAATTTATGTTGCTAAGTGAGAAATTTGTTAAGTGAGTTTTGCCATTTCACAGTTGTTAGTGAATCGCTGCAGTTGTTAACTTAGTAACACAGTTAAGTGAATCTGGTTTCCTCATTGACTTTGCTGATCAGAAGGCTGCGGAAGATAGTCACGTGACCCCAGAACACTGCAACTGTCATAAATATGAGACAGCATCCAAATGTAAATCATGTGATCACGGAGATGCTGCAATGGTCGTAAGTGTGAAAAATGGTCAAAGTCACTTTTTCCAGTGCTGTTCTAACTTTGAATGGTCACTAAACGAATGCTGTAAATCAAGGACTATCTCTATGTACAAAGGACATTCAATTACATTACACTAATTTTTCAGTGCCATTAAAACTTCAGCTATTAATTAGAATATAACTGCTATTTCATTGCCATGTAATACCGTATTTCCCCAAAAATAAGACCCCTGTCTTATATTTTTTTGAACACTGAAATAAGCGCTTGGCCTTATTGCCATGCGCTCAAAAGCCCAATTGGGCTTATTATCAGGGGATGTCTTATTTTGGGGAAAACAGGGTAGTAAATACCCTTATGCAATTTGCAAGTTAAAAAGATATCACTGTGTCCTTGCTGAAACATACCATCGCAATAATGAATAAGACTTCTTAGTCTAGAGAAATATATATGAATTTAAAATATAAATTCAAAATATAAATCTGTGCCTTGCCTTTTTTCTCCTAGTTTTTTCTCCAAGTCACACTTCTTTAAGTATTTTTTTTTTATTTGATTTATATGCCGCCCTTCTCCGGAGACTCAGGGCGGCTTACAATGTGCTAAGCAATAGCCAAAAGTATTTGGTGGCTCTTAATACCCAATATCTTTTCTTAAAATTAAACCTAAAGTTACCTCAATTATTTTCTTACTTTCCAATTTGCTAACCATCCTCATCATCCACTGCATTGCTTCAGTTTGTCTGAATCTTTTTAAAATATGATTTCCAGAACTGAACACAATTCTTGAGGTAGACTCTAAGCAAGGGATTTTTACTTCCTATATTTGGAGAACTATTCCTACTAATACAACTGATATTTTCTAATGTCCTTTTCAACAAGTTCCTTAGCCACCCAACTCATATTATATTCGAAATTCGTTTTACACACTTTATCACAAAGGGAGGTATCTCTCTTTTGATACTAAAATACAGGTATACTTAAAGCCAGAAACTGAACAATAGTACAATTGCTATGATGTCCTACTATCTAAACATAGTGTATAGAATATTGATAATTGGAGTACATCTAATAGTTCAGCAAATAAAATTCTGCTTTGACTGGGCCCCAAAGTTCCTTTTGCATAAGAAGTTACTACCTTGAAAAGCTCCTTATATGGGTTAATTTATTTTCACTCAAATGCATTACTTCATAGCTCACTGATAAATCTGCTAATTTACAAAAGTGCCTTCTTAGTGAAGGAATCTTCCTCAGCTGCTGTATATTTTACTTTTAGCACTTGGCACTTAAGACCTTTTGTTATTTTTGTATAATATATGCTTTTGTTAGTGCAATTGTTTTCAATGTTATTTTCTTTCCCAGAGTCAATTGTTGAGTTAGGTGGCCATACAAATTAGATAAATACATAAAACATTTGTTCATAGATTGGAAATCTCAGGTTTACTTTATTGTAATCACAGTAAGACAGACCATCCCTAATCTTGATCTAGGAGATACAGGTCATGCAGAATATGGCAGAAAGGCAATCAATAATTCAGATTCAAATGGCAAAAGGCAATTTGGCATGTGCATCAGTGCTCATGCAACAACTGTTAGAAAAATGCCTTACATGTTGTATGTCAATTGCAGAGGGTGGCTGCGAACCCAGGAAAAGCTGCAGCTGTTTTAAGGTGTTCCTGACCAATGCTATGTCAACAGTACTGCATCTGAATGCACAGCCCTATGCATATATATGTATAATATATGATGCATATTACACATTTGCACTGACAATTGATTAATTAATATTGAGCAAAATTAAAGTTTCTTCCCTGGAATATTGGTGCTCACTGAAAATTAAAAAACATTCCAGATGAAAGCAGTGACAAACATGGTAACATTTTCAAAGACACTGTAGTAATACAGTGACTAGACGTTAAGATCAACTTGAATATCCTTAAAAAAACCTCTGAATAACTTATGACCACAATGTCATTACTATACAGACTTAATCAACTATGACAAAAGAGCCTTGTGTATCTGTGTACAAGATTGATAGTATTTAGTTAATAATATTAGAACCATAATTCGTTTGTGGGTGTACTGATTCCACTTTTGAGGGCATCATAAAATTTTTTTTCTTTCCTTGTACCAATACCATATGGAATAATGAACTGAAGAAGCCTCCTCCTAATATTAAAATTAATTTCTGCTCTGGGTTGAACTATTTTTAAATAAAACATAACACTTTCATTGTTCATTTTCAATATCATGTATTATTTCAAATGTTTTCTGGGAGAAATTTTACCAGTGTTATGCTGTCTACTGCTGTTTATTATGATAACTATATATCATGTTTCCCTTTTGATTTTGCTATCCTCCAGATAGTCTAGTGAGGAATAAAACCCATCATTTGTAACTAAAACATATTTTTCTAATCTTCAATTTGGGACCTTCAAGATCTTTTGATACTAAACTCATACTTTTAGACAGTGTAAAGGATACAAGCTTTGGGAAAACTACTATTTTACCTGGTACCCTATACATCAAAATGTTTCAATATCTATCACTAATCAAAGAGGTCATTCAATACCAATAAATTATATATACCATTTTTTGGTAAAAAGTGTTAGAAGTATCAGGCATTATTATCCATTCCATAAGAATCAAGTTTTTAAAATTCTGATGATCCAGAAGCTATTTTCCTGAAAATAGCTATGTCATATTTATTCCAGATTTCTGTATAATCATGTATGGCATAAATATGAAGGAAAGTTTGTTACTATCTGCTATTCGGTTAAATAGATCCTGGTTTTATAGTGAAGACACTGTTCCTTCAAGATGTCTGATATGCAGGAAGTACAAATAGGAGGATTTTAATTAGCTTAACAACCTAATCCCTAACCTGATTTTCAGATACAAGCCCTAAGATTGAAGATTTATACCCTACATCTATTTTAAGTAACCTTAAACTGAAGAATGAGATCATCTCCTTGTCCCTATTTAGAATATATCCCACACACTCATCTTCCTGAAATTTGTTCAATATTAATATGTTATCAGGAATCTTTACAAAACCAAAGTATTTTCAACCATTTTGTACAGCCTAAAAAGTATTTACAATCACACATCTAATCTTTGGAGAAAAATGCATTTCTTAGGATATTTATGCAGTCTTTTATCAGAAAATATTTTAAGGACATAACCTAAATCAATAATCAATAATCTAATGAAGATTATATAATAATTTTATATTATTGATACTTTTCCACATAATTCAAAATTGCTTCCGTCACAAATCCCTGTATGTCTCAGTTATGAGTATGAAAGTTAGGACAGCTTCTCTGACTATATATATTATTTATATATAATAAAATATAATATTTCTTATTAACTGTTATACTGCAATTTTTAAAAAATTGTTGCTGTTAATATAAATGCAGGCACTAATGAAATACAGGGAAGTATTGCATGCTAAGGGACATTCACAATGCACAGAAAATAATCTAATATTGTTTCAAAAATTCAATATACAATTTGGATTTTAACAAAGTGTAATTTGTAATTTGAGAAACAGGTTTTTAACTGTAATAGTTAAAAAGTTGGATACAACCAATGAAAACTGTAACTCACCAGGAAATCCACAAGTTTTCAGTTGGCTATTAAAGCCCACAAAAATCCATGATTACTGTGCCTCAATCTTATTCACAGCAATCTAATTTTGCATCTGGCATTGTATGAATTAATGGGGGAATATAGAAAAACAGAACATGAATTTAGCAAAAATATTCCATTTTTGCTTTGGATTATAAGTACAGTACAATAACAAATGTATATTAGATTGCACTGAGAAATATTTTGTAAAGTTCAGGGGAATAGATAATTGCTTGCTCTCCTTCTTATCCTGAAGTAAATCACACTTCACCAGTCTTCCCATCTTTCTAAGGCAGTGCTTCTCATCTCTGGCAACTTTATGGTGTGTTGGACTTCAAGTCCCAAAATTTCCAGAATACTGGTAATTGAAGTCCATACATCATAAAGTTACTAAGGTTGAGAAACACAGTTCTAAGGAAATAAATACTTGAGCTATCATCTCATCCTTCTTCAGTACCTCTCAGCAATAGCATACATGTAAGATACAAATTAGTCTTGGAGAAAATGGGATATGCTGAGAGGACAGCAGCAATTCATATGCTTGCAGTTGGCTGTCTCCGACAAGGAATGAGGAGGTATTAATATAGTACAGTGAATCATGAGAACTTAATGCTAACAAGTGAATAAATTTAAAATTGGCAAGAAAAGTTACTTAAATATTAGTTTAGATAAAATTTCCTATTGAAAAAAGTATTAAATAATGGTCACCAACTTCAAACAATGTTAATATAGTACTGAATAATAGTGTTTATACTACTTAAAATTGACAGCAATTATAATTCAGCACCAAACTGGGGAACCCAATTTACATGATTTCCCCTATCAATTTGTGTTTTCTATTTTTTAATGTTTTATCAACATTTTTTTTATATAAATAAAGGAAATCGCTTGAAATATTCTGAAGGCAAAATAAAACCTGCTACTTTACTGGGTGAGCTAACAGAACTTAAATATTGAGACTGTTTTTTTCAATAGTATATGGTATCTTTAATTAAGCTTTGTATAATGTATAAAGATTAAAGATACCATATAATACTGATGTAGTTATTAGCAGGCAAACACAATTTAAGAAAGGGTTTTTTAGTTTTTAAAAAAAGTATTTTCAGTCACTCTGGTGTGTCTGCATCATATTCTGAAACAAAAGGGACCCTCAACATGGAAAATATTTTGGAAACTATATGGCTTAAAAGAAATAATTACAACAAAGTATAAGAAGGGACAATGAAAATAGTAAAAAGAATCAGATAAAATATTGGAACTTAAATGGAACAGCTACACAACGTTAGAAGAAATTAAGCGTCCATTAGGGCAGATTGCTCAGTTTAGATACAAAGAAACCAACTTCAAATCCCCAAAGTTTTGATGTTTCTTTGGATAACATTAGGTTAAGACATCCCATACAGGCTAGCTCACATTTATATCTGGGTACATGGTTGACTGGCTATAAATTTAAAATGATCTAATTGTTCAATATTCAAATGCTGAATGCAGTGTCTATATTCACATGTTTCTTGCTGTAATCTCATCTATCAATTTATTCACCTTCAAAAGTTTTATTATTAAACTAAATGTTTACAGTTATTTGAAATGTAGCAACTTTTATCACATTATTATTATATTTCTATTTTGCCTTTTCTCCAGTAACTCTAAGTGGAATATAGAAACTCTCTTCTATTTTTCTCACAATCACCTTATGAGGTAGAGAAGTAATGAATGGTCCAAAGTCCATTCATGAACTTCCACAATTGAGAATGGATTTGTACTTGCATTTTTATCCAACACCTTAACCACTATATCAAGGCAGAGTCTTGATTTTAATCAGAAGGAAAATGGAAAGATAGCTGAAATTTGATAAGTTTAACATGCAGATTTTCAGATGAGGAAATATAATTGACTTTAATCTCATTGTTTTGCTTCTGAAGTATTGTTCAGTGAGCTGTTTACTAAGCAGAAAAATCCACGACACAAAAAGGTTTTTTTAAAAAACCACCTTAGCATTGTTAATAAAATAACAGAAATTTCAGCACATTTGAAAATATCAAGAATTACAAAACAGGGGTTCATAATGTGCCGGGTTCAATTCTAAAAAAAATATAAATGAGTAAATAGTGAGAACAGAACACTCTGTCTGCACCTCTTTAAAAGTAGCGGTCTTTTCTCTGGATCCTATGATGCCAAAAAACCACTGCTTTGAAGAGTTACAGATAGGTACGAAGTTTGCCCTCCAAAACAATTTTACTTGGAGTATAGTGCAAGAATCTATTTCTCAAGAACTCTCAAGATTTTTGAAAGATTGATGTCACTACATTTATAGACTTTCCAATTATGAATAAACCTTACTGTACTATTTGAATGTAGTAACTTAAATGGGCAAAAGGGATAGTTTGCACCACATGGTATAATGTGGCGAATACAGGGAGTACAAAATATATTAAGACCTTATATTCACATACATTATACAAACCAATTAGATACTACTGCCTACCTAGACTTGTACCCCCTACAATCAGTATAAGTAACTGCATTAAGAAATACTAAAGGTAACAATTATTGAACCTCAAAACTGTTACATGCCAGCCCTTAAACTTTCAGTCAAATTGTTGATTAAGTTTCCTTAAAATCAGAGCGCAGAATGAATTCTTTATTAGGGGGAGAACATGAACCAGGATTATAAAATGCCCTCAAATTCAGTCAATGCTTTAGAAGCCCTTTAAAGTAATTCATAGAAGGCAGGCTGCCTGACAACAAGGCTCTCCGAGGAAAGGAGGGCAAGCAAGATGACTGCTTTCCCCTACCACCACTGTCCAGTAGACCGTGTTTCTCTTCCTCCCCCCTGCGCCAATTCAACTTACCTGCTCAGCAGTGACTGGCTCATTGAGGCGATGCTCAGCTGACAGATGATGCCTGAGAAATAGGGCACGTTTATAATTGCGGGTACCCTTGCAGAGATCGTCGTGACTCCCGCTGTTGTTGTTGTTGCCGCCGCCGTCAGTAGAAGAGGTGGTAGGGACGGCAGCCGTGCACCAAACACAGGACACGAGTCCCGTCTTCTGACAGTACTGTAGCCACGGGAACTCCTTAAGCCAGCAGCTCTGGAAGGAGACGTGCAGCTTCTGCAGGAGGGACTTGGGCCGGGTTGGCAGCGGAAAGTGTTGGATACTCTCCCCCTCCCCCGCGCCTACGCTGTTGACCTCCGCCTCGTCCCCCCCAGACCGCCTGCTGCTGCTACAGCTGCCGCCCTCTGCGCCGCTGCCATCTCCCAGGCTGCCCCCCTCGCCGTCTTCCTCGTCCTCGCTGCTGTCGCTCAGCGACCCCCCGTCCTGCACCAGCTCTTTCCCCTCCAGCAGCCCCTCCAACTCCAGCTCCTCCTCCTCCCCGCCGCCGCCGCCACCCCGCCCGTTCAACGGCCGCCGCGACCAGCCCGCCCCGTCGCAGCCATTGTTTGCTGCCGCCACCAAGCCCCCGCCACGGAAGGCCAAGGTCCGACGATTCCTCTCGGCGAATATGGGGCCGACCGGGGCAGGGACGGATGGAGGAGCGCTCGCCGAGTCCGAAGGAGGGGTCGGCGAGAGCTCTTTTCCGGCACTGTCCGCGGCCTCCAACTCGGCCACCTCCAGCTCCACGGTCTCCAGCTCCACTTCCTCCTCCACCCCCTGGCCGTTCAACTGCTCGGCTTCCTGACGGACCCAGGCCTCGCCCTGGCCACTGCTGCCACCATTCCCGCTGCTGCCGTTAGCTGTCGGGCCGCCGCCGCCCCCTCCTCCTAGGTTGGTAGCGGCGGTGGCGGCGCTGACCAGGCCTCCCCCCCGGAACGCCAAGGTCCTGCGGTTCATCTCGGCGAACATGGCGGGCGACCGCGCGCCCCCCGCCCGCCTGTCTCCCTCCCTCGCGCGCCCCCTCCTCCTCCCGCTCCGGCCCAACTGTCTCTCTGCTGCCCCCCCCCTCCCACCCCACAACTGATCGCTCTGGGGGAAAAGGTGAGGCAGAAAAAGCGGCCAACCAACCGAAGCACCCACCCGGTCAGTCAGTTCGCCGGGCCGCTTGAAAGCGCTTTTAACGGCTGCAAGAACAAAATCTTATCCCCACGCTCCAGCCTGCGTCGCTGGCACGGCCGCCTTCGTCGTCGCCTCCTCCTCGAGCGCTTCCCCTACAATAGATCCGGCTCAACCAGCAGCAGCCCTTCCGCCCCACCAGGCCCCGGCCCAGGTCGAATGGCAAATGAACAACGGACTGCGCCCACAATGCACTGGGGCGGCAATAGCGGCCGACGCCGCGGGGGAGGGGAGGGGAGGGGGGAGGGAGAAGGCGAAGGAGGGGGCGAGGAGGAGCCCGAACAGCTGGCGAGTGTCAGGTTTTATTGCGCGTCCGCGTCACGCCCGCCGGGCGACGCAAGCTCGCCCGGGCTTGGCAGGAGTTTTTGCCTCCTCAAACTTTCGTCCCGAAAGGCACGGCGCGCTTCTCCCCCCCCCCCTCATTTTAAGGAGGCGCTGGCACCCCACCCATCGGAGGCTCACATATGAATCCCCACCCCTTTGACATCATCACCTTCCAGCGCCCAGTAGTGGACATCTTGGGTCCCTCCTCAATGCAATTCCCTCTCAGGCCACCACGCCTCGTTGGTCAGTTCTTTCGCCCGTCCCGCGCACTTCCGCTACCGGCCCCGGCTCTGCCGAAAGAGGGTCTCTTTCCCCCACCCAGGTCTTTTACATTCACCCCTCCGAGAGGGGGAAAAAAAAACCGATGCTTCCCCCGGCGCGCGCCACGAGCCATCTTTTCTTCGCCAGCGCGCGCAGGCGGGAGCAACGGCTGGACAGCCCCTTCACCTGAAGCACACCGGGCGCTCCCTCCCATGGCCTCCTAGGGGAGAGCCTCGCGTGTCCTTGAGCGCTGGCGGCCACCGGGTTGTGAGCTCGGAAAGGCCGCCCGTGGGCTACGGTGGCGAAGGGCTGCCCGCCTCCGCTGACGAGCAGCAGCGGTGTGCCAGGCCCTAGTAATTACTTGGAAATTGCACTGCCCCGAGTGCCTTTATTTCTGTTCTTGGGAAACAGGGAATTTAAATATAAAGGTCACGCACGTGCTGCCGCTCCGCTGAGCCAAGGCTTTTTTATTGACGCGGCCGTTGCCTCTTTGGCAACCGAGGGTAGCGCTGCCTTTTCTACATGTTGCTACTTGAACGGCTTTCGAAATTTGGGCTTTTAAAGTTTGCGTTCCCGGCGACTTAAAAGGTTGCTAAGCGAGTTGCCGGGAGGCATAGGGACCGGCAAAAGGAGAGCAAGAGAAAGGCGAAGAAGCGTTGCAAGCAGATCCTGCGCAGGCTTGCGAGCGCCTGAAGTCCATTGAAACGAAGGTTCCCTTTAAAAATAAGCCGTTTTTAAAGGAATTGATCGTAGCTCAAGGAGCGGATAGGACCATAAACCGCCCGCTGCTTTCGTTTCATTGGAACTTCTCAGAATTGTTCTCGACTATTTTCTAAGTTCCCTGCTGAACGTGGGAGCTTTTCACTAAGTAATCGGGCTTTCTCCAGAGTGTAAATGTGTAGGATCTCTGAATCCTTTCGTTTCATCTCTTTCCCCGAGAAGGCTTTTGTTCAATAAAACACTTATTCATATGTTTTCACTCTTAAAACTAATTTAAGACATTTTCCTTGCGTGTGTATACACTGTATATATGAATACAATTAGATTATATGCATAACTAAAACAATAAATCTTGACAAATGATGACATAATGCTTCAACAAAGAGCAAAAAAGCCTCCAACTCATTAATGTTAAAGGAAGCATTACTTCCCACAGGAGAAAGGAATCTTTTCCACTGTAATACCCACAACTTAACATTTTTATAAGTAGCATTATCTGCACTTTATCACTATCTGATTATGTTTTAATGCTTCCAACTGATTAAATGACTTAAGTTATACTGTCCTTAAATTTTATGGAACATACTTCATTATTAAATGTTGAAATGTTAATATACATTTAGAGTCAGGATATATGCATGTGCAGGGAGAAATATGGCTCACTTATTTTAATTGGATTATTTCTATGCAATTAACTCTGATGCATGTTTTCCTGAACTTCAATTTGGTGGATCCCTAAAATCAATTTTCAAGCTTTGTTTCATAATTTTTTTATTATGATACTGTGGATCTAAACAGACTTTCTATGCTCAGTAGCTTCTTGGTTCTCTGCCAAACAAGAAGCATTAAATTCTAATTCAGGAGCAAAATTGTCCAGGACTAGAGGGAAAGGATTTTTATGATCCCATAATACAGCCTTCCACTGTGATATGTCTCTGTCATATGGATTGCAATAAGTACCATACTGCCAATGATGATATTGTAGATAGATAGGTGGGTACATAGATGGATGGATGTATAACTGCAAGTATACTGTTAAATTAAAATGACAAACTATATATGTCTCCTCCAGGGGGAGGGCCTTCTCTGTGAGGGCTCCAACCCTTTGGAATGAACTGCCCCCCCCCGAGATACGAAATATCCCGAAATATCCCTGCTTTCCGCCGTGCCCTCAAGACCCTGATGTTCCAACAGGCGAGGCTAAACATATGAACATGTGAATGATTTTAAAATGTTATCTAATTTTGGGTTCTATTTAATTGGGCCAAACTGTTATAATAATAATTTTAATTAGCAATTTTATGATGTTTGTGTGTCTATATTTTTTCTTGACTGTACACCGCCTTGAGTCCTACGGGAGAAAGGTGGTATAGAAATATAATAAATAAATAAATAAATAAATATGTTAGCTTGAGAACAATGATTTAAATATATTGATAGAATCAATATTCAGCCAGCTTCAAAGCTGCAGTATGGACTCACCTCACTGACAAAAGCAGCAAGGAACAAAGTTGTTTAATATGAGAGTGGGATTCTGGTTATTTCCCCCATTTGCTAATATATAGGTCACTAAACTGAAGAAATATTTTTGACTAATGGATTTTAACTTATTACTCAAATATGGACTACATTTGCATATATTGGCATGTACATATATTCTGAAAAAGCACATTTGTTTCATTTTGTTCACATGTAAAATCTCTCAAATATTTTAAATATCTCCAATATTTGTCTAGCTTTTAAAATACTTTGTTTAGCATTCTATAGTATATAATATAAAACACTAAGGTTAGAGTGATATTATCTACTATAGAGAATATATGGTCACATTTTCCTTTAGAATAGATTTATGTTGTATATTATCAAACTGGTGATTTAAAATGTAATCACAAGCCAACCATTTAAAATCAGCTGATCCTGATTAACTAGGGCTTGAAGCGACAGTTAGCCCATTAATTATTTTGTAATTTTAGGCCTCCTATACAATGGGCTTTCAAATATAAACATTCCTTTTTCTTTACTCATAATGTTCAGTAAAAAGATCCATTGACTTAATCTGCAAAACACGCCTTTCTCGTTAGATTCCTCATCCGGATTCTAGCTAGGTACTAAAACTTCAGGTTCCTCCTTTAAACACGGCAGGAACATTTTGATCATTAATTTGTACCAAATTGTACTCGGGGATCAAAATGTCAGTCTAATAATGATTTGAGGTTAAATTTTTTTTTGCTTATGTTGGCTAGATAACCCCGCACTTTGCTATTCATACTGTACAACTTACTCACTGCTGAAGTCTATTAATATACATTTAGAATTTCTAAGAATGGCAGATACTTCTCTGCAACATTTGGGGGATCTGGTTTTTTTTTTGGCAATTATGGAAATATATTTTTGAAGTGGGAAAATATACCCTATTCATTAATAGCTACATTTTTTCTCATTTCAATTTCATTTCAGTTTCAATTTTCACAAAAATGTACAATCTAAAATTCGATGTAATTTAGACAAATAGACCAGTAGGAATATTAATTAGTGTGTTACATGAACACAGCTTTCCTGGGAAAAGAATACCAGAGACTAGATTCTATTTTTCTTGGCTTATCACCTGTCTTACTTAAGTGATGTAAAGTTTTAAGTATTTTTATACGTGACTGGAATGCTAATTGGGTTTGCATATGGCACAAGGTTGGGAGTGTAGCTAATATGCTAAAAGACCAATTTAAAATTACCATAATGGTTAGAACAATGGGCTGAAATTAATCAAATCAAATTTAACAAACAAATGCAGAGTTCTTCTTCAGGAAACAAAAATCAATATGCATATGTGTAGACAGGAAAATACTGCCTATGAAAAAGACTTTGGACTAGCAATTGATTATAAGTGGAATGAGAACCACTTCGGTGTAATGATTAAGGTATTAGGGTAGAAACCAGGAGGCTGTGAGTTCTAGTCCTGCCTTAGGTATTAAGCCAGCTACGTGACCTTGGGCCACTCATTCTCTCTCAGCCTTAGAAAAAAGGCAATGGCAAATCACTTCTGAAAAACATTACCAACAAACTGCTCTTCTCATGTCATTCCAGAGTTCACACTATGGAATAAACATTTAAAAGTTAAAGGAAGGAAGATTCCAGATGGATTAAAAAAAAAAAAAGAACAGTGAGAGCAATGCATCATAAGAATTAACAGTGGCTCATTTCATCAGATAAAAACAACTTTTTTTTGATAATGAGCTGGGATTGAAGAAAGTGGAGGAAAAAGTAGATGCAAAATACAAATTACTTGCAGATTGTGATAATTAATGGCACAATGTTTATGCATAACTGTTTAAACACAGTCATAGATTATGTCTTGTGATTAATGTTCTTGCATTAATTAAAATGTAGGTTGGTTTGGTCCTTACATTAAATTGAAATGTGATTGGTTTAATTTTGAATTAGCAGATTGTACACTAACCCATTGTTACTTAGCATGTTTTACAAACCCAATCAATTGGTTTATTAATTAAACCATGAACAAGCAACCATGGCTTAATGTGCTGTGACAAAATAATGTAAGTGACAAAATAATAAAACTTATTTTTTAATCTGAAAAATTGATCAATCTCACAATAATTTGCAGCTCGAATTCTAGCTAAAACTGGATTAGAGTGAGTGAAACTGATTTTATCCTTTGGGTAGCCCTTAGGGTACATTGATTTTAAACCACATAGAGCTTCAGGATGATGATGGCACCTTGAATTGTAGCAAACCAGAAATTAGTGCAATTGTTGAAAGACTGGGTTGTGTGAACTGCTACATCTGAATCTGATTACAAGTAGAAAAAGAATTGGATTAGAATATCTCAGTTATATTGTGAGATGGTTGCTACAGCTGTCTCTGGAGGCTAATGTCAGAACCACATCAGGGTACTTCACTCTGAGCTTTACATGCTGCTCCAGGCAGTGACTTGGAAGGTTACAGAGTAATAGCGAGGCCCCATTTCATTACCCGTCTTGTCTCTTAGCTTAAATTGCTCTTCCATTCAGTTTTTAGGCTTGCTTAGCATTCTCCAGTCACAGTGGGTAACAATACCCAACCAACATGGATTGATCTTGAAAAAACAAAGCCAAGGTTTGGCCTGTTTGAAATTTGAATGAAAGGCTACCAGGCAATTCCATTGATATTGTACAGTTAGAAAAATAAAAAAGATGGAGAGACTGGAATGACCTCCCTAGTGTGTTCCCCCAAATCCAACATGGCTCTGGTCATATAATCATTCAAGTTCATCTTGAAAGACATTTACTTTGTATGTGTTTGAAACAGTGGAATAATTGAAAGGGTTTAAGGTGGCAATCAAAGGTCTGTTTTCAACAAAGGGGAAGCAGCATGGAATTTTAGGCCATTTCTGTTTAAATTACTTATAACAGGAGTATAATGAGTATAAATAAATGACAGCCACAGTGGAGCTCCTTTTATACATATTGCCATATAAAATTAACTTATTTTGCATGTTAGAGCTATAGTTGTCCTAGGGAATAATTAAGACTGGGTTACACAGACAAATAATTGATTATAACAAATAAATACAGACCAGTATTTCAAGGGAGGAATATAATATAGGTTTGACTATATTTACATGTGGGCTGCAAAATCCAGACCATCATTGGATGCAGCAAAATAATAGCATTTTGGCTATATCTTTGGTACCATCCAGTGATTTTTGTAGCTCCTGTATATGCCTATTCCATATGAAAAAAAAATGATGCATAGTAATGCATTAGATAATTAAATTCAATCCCATTAGCCCTTTAATTCAATGGAATGGTAAGCGCTTTTTTTTTTTGATGAAGACTTCCCTTTCTGTATGTTACTAATATCTTTTATATAAACAACTAATCAGTGTTCTCCCAAGGCTCTTGGCATTAATTTTCTTATCTATAGTGTGCCTACTTGGGATTTCATTAAATAAACAAAAATAATCCAAGCTATGTTTAAATATATTTTGATAGATATCTACTGGTTCCTAGAAACGGCTTTTCAAAAATGCTTGTTATATACCAATGTTAATGCTATGAAAGGTTCTGGTATATCACATTTTTTACCATTTTTTCCTTTTTCATGTAGCTCACTTCATTCTCCCCTACAAAATTGGTATAAAGACTTGTACATTAATCAATTCATGTTTAAAATCATAGTTTTACAAAGCCACAGTTGATTGGATTCACATACCCTGCTAAATTTAAATCAAGTAAAACTTTAAGATTCCTTTGAGTCAGTTTTTGACTCCTGGTAACTGCCTGGACTAGTTCTTGCAGTTTCTTGGCAAGGTTCTTTGGAAGTGGTTTGCCACTGACTGCTTCTTAGAGCTAAGAGAGAGTGACCGGCCCAAGGTTCCCCAAACTGATTTTGTGCCCAAGGCAGGACTAGGACTGATGGTCATCTGGTTTACAGCTTGATGCCTTAACCACTACACCAAACTGGCTCTCAAAATTACATAACAACACATTATAATGTAATATTTGTTATGCTACTAATTGCTGAAGTAGTGATAGACCAATCCAAACATTCTGTGAAAATGAGAGGCTATTCTGTATACCCCTTTAAACTCAGTGATAATATTCACTCATGACCAGGGTTGCACTGAAGAGTTTTAGTATTTGGGGCTGGTGTAGTCAGATAGAAGAAGGATTTCTTAACATGCTTTCCAGAATAGGCTAGGTTCTAATGTGGCAGGGAGTGGTTAGACAGATATAATGAAGACAAACTGATAAATGCAACAGAGGAATGAGGGCTGGCGGTTTAATATGGTGATCTATGTTCCTGTGCAGAAGCAAATGTTATTGAATTCAGAAGGCCTGCAATCTTAAAGATTTTTTTTCCTTTCCTCCTATTTTAATTGTTGTACTGCAGGTTCTCTAATCTCAATGGTACCATTGTTCATGCTGGCTTGTTAGGACGGGAATTGTAATCCAACTCCTTTCATTGTTTAGAGGACTGCATTAAGTCAAATGGACAGTAGAGCAGAAGAAGGATTGTTTCTAACTTCAGTTTTCTAAAAGGATGGGCTGCAGAACAACCACCTGGGTCAGCAGGCAAATCTGTTTTCTCAAACAGTTTTGTTGGCTTTTTTTTTTAATTTAGATTTTAGATTTAGATTTTATTGAACTTCTATACTGCCCTTCTCCCAAAGGACTCAGGGTGGTGTACAGCCATATTAAAACACATATAAACCACAAAATTTAAGAACAATTTAAAAACAAATATATAAAATTTGGCCCACGAAATTAAAAACTAACAAACACCCAATTTAAAAATTCCTATTAGGCCAGCCCGGCTTGTTGAAATAAAAGAGTCTTCACGGCACAGCGAAAGGTACGCAGGTCGGGGATCATACGAACCTCTAGGGGCAGCTCATTCCAGAGGGTTCATGTCCCCACAGAGAAGGCTCTCCCCCTGGGGGTCACCAGTCAACATTGTTTGGCCGACGGCACCCTGAGGAGCCCCTCTCTGTGGGAGCGTATTGGCCGGTGGGAGGCTATCGGCGGCAGATGGCGATCTTGTATATACCCCGGTCCTAAGCCATGGAGCGCTTTAAAGGTGGTAACCAACACCTTGAATCGCACCTGGAAGACCACCGGGAGTCAGTGCAGCTCACGCAGGAGAGGTGTTACATGGGTGTGCCATGTCGCCCCCATAATCACCCGCATGGCTGCATTCTGGATCAGTTGGAGCCTCTGAGTGCTCTTCAAGGGGAGCCCCATGTAGAGAGTGTTACAGTAGTCCAGACGTGACGTGACGAGGGCATGAATGACCGTGCGCAGGGCATCCTGGTCCAGAAAGGGATGCAACTGGTGTATCAGGCGAACCTGATAAAAAGCTCCTCTGGCCATGGCTGTCATACGATCTTCCAAAGATAGCCGTGCATCCAGGAGAACACCCAAGTTGCGAGCTCTCTCTGAGGGGGCCAAGATCTCACCCCCAATAGTCAGCGATGGAACCAACTGACTATACCGGGACGCCGGGAGCCCAAGCCACTCGGTCTTGGAAGGGTTGAGTCTGAGCTTGTTTCTCCCCATCCAGATCCACCGGGACATCACATCAAGGGCATCATTGGGATGGTCTGGGGTGGAGATGTACAGCTGGGTGTCATAAGCGTACTGGTGGAACTTCACCCCGAAACCATGGATGATCTCACCCAGCAGCTTCACATAAATGTTGAACAGAAGAGGCGAGAGGACTGACCCTTGCGGCACCCCACAAACAAGGCGCCTCGAGGTCGACCTCTATCCCCCTGCCAACACAAACTGCATACCGTCGGAGAGGAAGGAGGAGAACCACCGCAAAACGGTGCCCCCCACTCCCAATCCCTCCAATCGTTGCAGCATGATACCATGGTCGATGGTATCAAAAGCTGCTGAGAGGTCTAATAGGACCAGGACAGAGGAACAGCCCCTTTTCCGAGCCCTCCAGAGATCATCAACCAATGCAACCAATGCCATTTCCATGCTGTACCCCGGCCTGAAGCCCGACTGTAACAGATCTAGATAGACAGCTTCATCCATGTACTGGGGAAGTTGTCACGCCACCACACTCTCAACAACCTTTGCAACAAAGCAAAGGTTGGAGACTGGACGATAGTTCGCTAATACAGCTGGGTCCAGGGAGGGCTTCTTGAGGAGGGGCTTCACCACTGCCTCTTTCAGAGAGGGAGGGAAGAAACACTCACTCAAAGAAGCATTAATAATCCCCTGGAGCCAGCCTCATTTAACCGCCCGGGAGGCCAGCACCAACCAGGAGAGACACGGGTCCAATAAACATGTGGCTGCGTTCAGCCTACCCAGAATCCTGTCCATGTCCTCGGGAGTCACAAGGTCAAACCCCTCCCAGATAACATTCACAAGACTCACCTCCGTCACCCCATCTGGATCTACCCAATCTGAGTTCAGGCCTTCCCGAATCTGAGTGACTTTGTCATGCAGGAATTGCACAAAATCCTCAGCCCTGCCCTGGAAGGGGTCTTCCCTCGCTCCCAGATGAAGGAGGAAGCGGGTCACCCTAAACAGGGCTGCTGGGCAGTTTTCTGCAGACCTGATAAGAGCGGAAAAATAGTTAGATTTAACTATTTAAAAGATCACCAAGTGCCGTTGTCATTGCAGAAAGAGAAGTATGGATTGTCATGAATAGGCAGTGTTCCATGATACTGGTGCAAGATGTCTCATGGAAAAAAAGGAAAAAGAAGACATATATTGTTAATGGTAATTATCAAAACACAACATAGACACACAGTTCTGCCAATAGAAATAAGATAATGAATGTAAAGAAAATCATATATGTGCACTGTAAATTTTTTTTGATGTACTTGGGCACATCTGCTTGAATTTTTCTTTCTTAAAAATGAATGAATATTGTTTCAGATTAGCTCTAGTGCCCCATCTGCAGATGAGTAGTAATATTACTTACAAAGATGCTGAAGGTTTTTTCTTTTTAATAACAAACTTTTTTGTGTGCTTGGACCTATCTGTTCCCCAACATTCAGTATTCGTTTATGCAAGCTGAGCTTTCCAATTGTGTCATTTTGTCATTTTTATCTTTGGATGGCACTTCCACTTCATATTTCATTTTTTAATTTGATTCATTCACATTTCTAAAAAATATTAATTATACTCCATCATCTAACAAACATCATTGGCTAAAAAAGTGCAGCAAGTAAAAAAAAGTCAATAGGGCTTTTTTTAAAATGGAAAACTATAACAATTCCTCCTTCCTCCTTAACTGTATGATCAATACAAAATGTTATTGTAAAAGTCTTTTTTCATTTTTAACCATCGATATAGATTATATAAAGACATTATAAAGAAATAGAGAGTTGATAAAAGTTTTCAAAGGAAAGTGAAATATTCTGTATTATTAAATAAAAAGAAATTATGAGCCATTTTGCTGTACTAGTTAAGGCATCAGACTAGAAACCAGGAGACTGTGAATTCTAGTCCCACCTTAGACATGAAAGCGAGATGGGTGACCTTGGCCCAGTCACACACACTCTCAATCCATCTCACCTCACAGGGTTATTGTGGGGAAAAGAGGAGGAGGAAGGCGTATTAAGAATGTTTGCTGCCTTGAGTTATTTATAAAAACAACAAAGGTGAGGTAATTAAAAAAAACAGGAAAACTCCAAACTCATTAAATTAGCATTAAATGGTAAATATATTTCAGGATAAGCAAGCAGAAAATTATTTATATTGAGGCCAATATATCCTAACTTCAGAGGGCTAAATTTCTGATGACTAACTAAAAAAGAATTATGATAGTTCTAGTATTTATTTTACTTAAAGTTCAAATAGCTATTCTGCAGTTTTGGGTAGAATCAAAGGCAAATTCCATCATGCCTTTGAATCAGTCT
This sequence comes from Pantherophis guttatus, assembly GCF_059756535.1. Taxonomy (NCBI): domain Eukaryota; kingdom Metazoa; phylum Chordata; class Lepidosauria; order Squamata; family Colubridae; genus Pantherophis; species Pantherophis guttatus. The sequence continues at coordinate 183,149,350 of NC_142065.1, read as the reverse complement.
TGAATCCTTCCTGGCAACTATATGGACAAGTTCATGCAACTTTCTTAGCAACAGTTTTGGAACTGGTCTGCCTTTTTCCTGGAATGACAAGAGAACTACTGTCCCAAAGTCACCTGGCTGGTTTGTGCCTAAGGCAAGGTTAGAACTGTTTCCTGGTTTCTAGCTCAGAACCTTTAACTACTAAATGAAACTGGCTCTATGTTGGGATTGTATTTGGAATGCATTGTACCTTTTGGTTGCCTCATTTTAAAAAACAATATTGTAGAATTGAAAAAGAGTACAGAAAATATTATTTTACGTCTAAAGCAATGAGGCAAACTCACAAGATTTTCGAGGTTTTAGGGATTCAAGCTGCACATTCTGGGCTGCAAAAATTCACATGACCATCAAAAGGAGGCAAAGATTTGTTTGTATCACTTTTCTGTCATTTACCGGTAGTGGTAGTCTGGATTTTTGTAGCACAAATTGCATTAAGGTTGCGGGTGTGTATGTGTTTCACACTAAAAAAGGCTTGTAAGAACTATGATGGTTGATGTATTGTGATCATCCCAAGAAACAGAACCACAATAGATTCAGGACAAAGTTTTTTTCACGGAACACTATGTTGTGGATTCTTAAAATTATGATATAACAGCCCTGTTTTCATACTGTATTTATTCATGGTTGGATTCACACAACCTAGCTAAAATGTGGCTGTCTACTTTGCAGTCCTGGATGAGATATAGTCTCAGTGGTGGCTACCATCTTTGATGGCTTTATAAAGGAATAAAATCAGATCCATTCAATTCCAGATGAAGGAAAAGATTGTATCCCTTTCTATTCCTTGTATAGCAATTGATCATACTGAATGCTGAATGTTATTTCTGTATTGGAGAGGAACAGTATTCTCCACTATATCTGAATAAAATAAATCAGAATTTAAAAACCGTGCAAAAATTACAATATGTGTCCATCAAACTAGCATTCATACAGAAAGGTTTACATGTAGTCCTTGACAGTTCATTTAGTGACCGTTCAAAGTTATAAAGGCACTGAAAAATGTAACATGACAGTTTTTCCCACTTATGATTGCTGTAGCATCCCCACGTTCACATGATCAAAATTCAGATGCTTGACAACTGATTCATATTTATGATGGCCGTAATGTCTCAGGGTCATGTGATCCCCTTTTGCAGCCTTCTGACAAGCAAAGTCAATGGAGAAGCCAGATTCACTTAACAACTGTGTTACTAACTTAACAACCACAGTGATTCACTAACAACTGTGGCAAGAAAAGTCATAAAATGGAACAAAATTCACTTAACAAATGTCTCAGTTAGAAACATAAATTTTGGGCTCAGTTGTGGTCATAAGCCAAGAACTACCTGTATTTCATTCTCTTTCTTTCTGTTTAAAAAAAGATCACTTTCTAGAAGGTTTTTCTGAACAGGTCAGCCTAATGGTGACTGAAGCAGAAAAAAGTTCCAAACTGATTAATTAAACTTGCCTTGCTATTTTATAGATATAAGTGACATAGAATGAACAAATTATGAAGAAGTTGAAACATTCTACAATTGAATGAATAGCTCCTGTATGCATAAAAATGCTTTTGTAGCTCTGTATATTAAGCTAAATAAATAAATAGAATAGGATTTGTGTGTGGCATTTATTGAAAGTACATTTGTAACTTCTTCCCTATGCATTTTCGTATCCATCAGTTCTACATTTTGGTCAACAAAGGTAATTGAGTTTTCAAACAGAAAAATTTGACAAAGTATCCCCAAGGAAGAAGCATTGATCTGGAGGACTGAGATTAACCTTTAATTCCAAGTATTATTACCACTAGCTATGCTTCTGTATGGTAAATTGAGCTATAGTTATATAATTAGATTTTTAAGATATACACAAAAACTACACCTGCTGGGTTTGCACCACTTGTTAGGCTAAAATGTGGTACGGGGGGAGTTCTAAGTTGACACATCTTAAAGTTGCCGACATTAGCCTAGATTGTGTGAAGACAGCTAGTTTGGTGTAGACACCAGGCTAGAAAACAGATGGTATTTTCTAGTTCCACATAAGGCACAAAACCAGCTGGGTTACCTTGGGCCAATTGCTCTGTCTCAGCCCTAGCCAGCAGCAATGGCAAACCACTCTGAAATCTTGCCAAGAAAACAAGTCCCTTGCAGGGACTTGTCTAGGGAGTTGACAAGAATCAACAGTGACTTGATGGCACAATAGATAGAGCAATAGAGCATGCCCAATGTACCTCTTCTCATATAAGACTCTAGAGTTCCTTTTTGCTCCTAGAGGGACCCTGACCTTTATCTTCTCAGTCTTCTGTGCCTTTTAGATGTGACTTTATGCCCGTGTTCATTCTTTCTTGCACATAAGAAAGTTCTTATTTATTACTTATCTGTTTGTTTCCCTTTTCTCTAAGTCTCTAGTTCTCCAATTTTGTTCTTAAAATGTCCTTAAAATATAGCTACCTTATGAAGTAGCTGTGAGGTAGAATAAAAATAATAGACTGATTCAGTGAATTATTTGAATGCAAATTGGAATCTGAAACTTCCAAGTCACAAGTTAACATTATAATCAATATACATTTTTCTCAAATTCATCATCTTCCAGATGTATGGACTTCAGTCTTAAACTTTATTTTAAACTAGAATTTTTACTTCTTACTGTGGAGAATAAAAATGACTCAAAAAGCAAACTGGTGATCTGGAAAACAAGCTTAGATTAAGAAATGTTGTGTCAATAGGCAAAAGAAAAGGACAGAGGAAAATACAAAGATACTCTTGTCACACTGAATTATGACAAACAGGGAGGATAGATGAAAACTTTTAGCTCTCTCTTTGTGATGGGTATAAATCTGTGAGAAGGACATCAGACAACCAAAATATAAAGATTCTCTGTTAGCTTTTATCCCACATAAATTCTATTGACATTTATTTATCACATTTTTGAATCACTTATCACCCTCAGTGTACAATAAAATGTTAAAACATAAAAATTAAAAATTCTCATTTTAATTTTTTTTTAAAAAAAATAAAATTTAGAATTTAAAAGTAGGCAAAGATGAGATATCCCTGTTAAAAATTAGTTAAAAAGATGACGGGTACCAACCAGCCTCATGTGACATTATACAGCGATGTTTTAATTCTTTTTCAGAAGGCCAGGAGAGTGCAAACATGCCTTACTTCTTGGGAATAGTGGGGGGAGAGAATATTCTACAGGGTCAGGGTGATGGCAGAGAAAGCTCTATTCCTAGACCCGGCCAGTCAATTCTTTTAACTGATGGAGTCTGCAATATAACTTCCTTGCTTGATTGAGTAGGATGAGTTGATGTAATGGGTCGAAGACAGTTCCGTAGCTTGACCCCATGCCACGTAGGGCTTTATAGGTAACAACCAACACCTTGAATTGGATCCAGAACAAACCAGTACCCAACACAATTTGCAGAGCACAGGTGGTTTCATGCGCCCTTTTTTGGGTTCCCAGAATTGCTTGCATGGCCACATTCTGCACCAGCTGAAGCTTCCAGATACTTTTCAAGGGTAAATTCATGTCCCCCTCAGTCGGTCCAAAAGGATACCATGGTCAATGGTAATGAAAGCTGCTGAGAAATCAAGAACAGAAAGGATGTATTCATTACCTTCATCCCATTCCTGCCAAAGATCATCTATGAGTGCTACCAATGCTATTTTAGTTCCATATCCTGTCTGATTTGCAAATAGAAACAACAATTGTGACAAAAGAAAGCAAAGATAGTACCAATAGTAACAGGCACCTTGGAAGCAATCTGAAAACAACTGGAACATCCTTGAACACCATTAGCATTGACAAAATCATCACTGGTCAATTGTAAACGGCAGCTTTACTTGGAACAGCTTGAGGATGATGATCGTCCATCGTTTTCTAAGAGGACCTTGACATCTAACGGGTTGTGGGCGGTCTACAGTGTGTACGCAGGTAAGTCCTATATGGGCACGGAATGTTCTGCCACATGTCAGGCAGAACACTCCGTGCCCATATAGGACTTACCAGCCACCTGCGTACACACTGTGCACTATTGCAGCATTTGCAACTCTGGCTTTGTGGAATGCACACTTCTCTTGTGCTATGGTTGTCCTTCTGTCTTCAAATGTCCGGCAGCCTTGGTGGATCAATATGCGTCATGTAGATCGATCTTGTGCCAGGGTTTCCCAGGAGGTGGTGTCGATATCCAGGGACTTGAGAGAGGCTTTCAGCCTTTCCCTTTGTCTTTGTATCGCTTCCTTTGTCCCCCGTGTGATCGCTTTCCTTGAGACAGCTCACCATAGAAGAGCTGTTTGGGGATGTGGTGGTCTGGCATCCTTGCAACATGGCCTGCCCTGTCTGGGCTTTAATCAGCAGGGTGTGAACTGATGGCAGGCTTGCTCTGGAGAGGACTTCTGTGTCTGGCACCTTGTCCTGCCACCAGATCCTCACAAATCTGTGGAGGCAGATCATGTGGAAGTGGTTCAATTGCCTAGCGTGCCTCCTGTATACAGTGCAAGTCTCACTGGCATACATCAGGGTAGTTAGCACTACTGCTTGGTAGACTTTGAGCTTTGTAGCAAAGCTTATTCCATGTGGTCCCACATGTTAAGTCAGTAGTCTGCCAAATGCAGAGTTTGCCTTGGTGATTCTGCAGTTGACCTCAATGTCAATTGTCACTGCATGGGAGAGGATGCTGCCAAGGTATGTAAATTGGTCCACTGCTTGCAGCTTTTGTCCTTTCACTGGGATGATGTATGTTAAATGTGGATCGAATGAAGAGGCAGGACTCACATATCAGGCAAACAGCTCTTTTATTGAAGGATGGCACAGGAACGAAGAAGTGCTGAGCTGTCCGGCAGCTCCCTCTTTTAAAGGGAGCTGCCTGACAGCTCAGCCACTGAGATCCCTCAAATTTCCCTCCTAAAGTATTTGAGCCAATCAATTTAAACCTCCAGTTCTCCTGCCTGTCAGGCGGACCAGAGGAAAACCTTTGCTCAATATTTCCCTCCTCATTGCCATATTCAACAATGTACTCTTGGTGTTGGGCATTCAGAGCTGGCTGGCGCATCACTTCGGTCTTCTTTGTGTTGATGAGGAGGCTGAAGTTGTCGAATGCTGCTGTGAATTTGTCCACGCTGTCTTGCATTTCCTGCTCTGATCCAGCATTCAGGGCATAGTCGTCAGTAAAAAGGAGGTCTCATAGCACAGTCTTCTTTATCTTGGTGACAGCCTGGAGTCTTCGCATGTTGAACAGTTTCCCACCGGTCCTATATCTCAGGCTGACTCCCAAGGAACTGTTCTGAAGGCATCTGACAGAAAAAGAACTGGAGAAAATCACAAATACAAAGATCTGTAAATAGAAGCAGAACAATTGTGACAAAAGAAAGCAAAAATAGTAGCAATAGTAATAGGCACCTTGGAAGCAATCCCAAAACAACTGGAGCATCCCTTGAACACCATTAGCATTGACAAAATCATCACTGGTCAATTGTAAATGGCAGCTTTACTTGGAACAGCTTACATCCTTTGATGATACCTTTAACACCATCAAACATCACCTGCCTATTCCTGGTCTTTGGGAAGGACTTGATAACGGATAAAAATGCCAAATCCAGTCTAAACATTTGACTGACTGAGTGACCGATCAACCATAATAATAGTAGTTGCTACCCTATGTTCTCAATAGAATAATAAATGCATGAGTGAATGAACCTATGGACCACTGAATGAATGAGAAAGATCTGAAAAACTACAAAACCTCAAGCAGCCTGAACATGTTTTAGGCACAGAATACTGTGATGAAAGGATCCAGAAAGGAGTGCAAGGAAGACAGAATACAGTAATATTGATAGAATGCAACATAGTTTTACTGCATTGGCACATTTTCTTGTAGGCCGTATGATGGATATGCCTATGCTAGTAAGGAAGAATATTCCAACCACACTTGCCTACAACCCGATTGTTCTTTTCTCATATTTATACATGTGAAGATAGGCTGCTCAGTGCATGTTTGATTTTGAGATGCAGCCATTAAATTTCCATCTGTAGATTAAATACTTTTTGGTTATATGATGGGCCATTCAGAAGTGTAATGTGTCATTATGTGTTTCAGTCATTAAAAGCACGCACAGCATATTTTAGCCCTTAGCACAATCTAGCCCTTAGCACATGGCTTAATATAAATCATTGCATGGAATGATTGAGAGAGACCCTATATGGAACATATCACTCCACTTTTATGCAGTGGCTCCTACTGAACATAAGTTACAAAATGCTGTTTAGGTATGAGTTGTATGAATAACTATGATAAGACATAGTAAAATATAATACAAAAGAGCTGTGTGCATACTTTGCTCTGAGGGCTTTTAAAGAGTTAAAAGTCCAGGACTAAAAGGAGCCCTAGAAATTTTATGACCTCAGAGCAAGTTGAAATCCTAAGTAGTAGAACAGGTTTTGCTAATACATTCAACCCTAAAGGCTATGCTGCTCTCTGCCATGCAATTGTTAACTTTCTGGCAATGTTTCACCTGACCTTCTAACACTGATAGAAATCAAAGGCTCGGGTTCTTTTGTTAAACAAGAAATTACTCTTTTGCATTTCTAAGTGTTTATTTCTGAACAGACCAAATGTATTTTAAATTTGAAGTGGATATATATTAGAATCCACAGAGACAGTATCCTGTGGATGAAATATGAGAGTTATTTACTGATAAAGAGTTGAGAGGCAACAGCTGCATAAAACCAAATCTGAATGGAACTGTATTTTACACCTAAACATTTCTTGGAAGAAAGTATGATTTTCAATCCAGGAGGAGGAGGAGACTATTGTTTTTAAACAATTTTTCCCCATTATTTCTGAAGTAAAGAGAATTGTGATTTATATAAAGCTACTCAGTTCAACAGTCTCTGACTTCAAATCCTGCTCTGTTGGTAAGACTTGAACATCCACAAACACAGCAGGGAACTCTGCTTTTCTGGAAAGTTCACCGCCTCTTTCTTTAAGGCAGGACAGAAGGATCATTTTGCAGCTATGAGCTGCATGATTTTTGTCCTTGAACAGGAAGATTCTTCTGGCTGCTGAGGACCACAAGTGGGCTTGGCAGGCTGGAGGGAGCAGGACTTCTCAGGAGAAAGCAGGATGAAATCCTTCAGTCCATTTTGGGCGTGTATGTATTTTGGAGTTCAGAAGGGAAGTTTGGGACAAAATGATTATGTTAAACCTAGCGGGGCTTAATAAATATATTATTTTAGTCATATAAAATGTTGCTCTTTCCAATAGGTGGCGTGGTCCTAAGGGCTCCAAGAGCAACAGAAATGAGGCAGGAGACTGTATGGAATCACTAGGTCTAAGTTACTCACCTCTACTCTAGTGTATGGCAGATGAGAGGAAGTATAGAAAACCAAGACTCTTCCAGAAATCTGGTTATGTTGGTAATTTCAACCATGATTTGTCATTCCTCTGAAATGGCTTTCTCAGGTATCATATGGAAATCTCCAAAGCTATTTTGTTCCAAGAGGCAAGTACAAAAAAAAAAAAAAGCTGGATAGTAACAACAAAAAGGAATACAAATAAATATAGCAGTAGCAAAGAAAAAGAAAAGATTAAACGTATTGTCCTTTTCTTTATTAAAGTCAAGATTTGTACTCTGTTCTTTCTGGTAGAGTTGTATGTATGGCTCTGGGATAATCATAGAACTTCCAAACAACTGCCTATTCTATCCCATTAATTCCATCTGTTAATACACTACAAAACAGATACGTTTGACCATTGTCTTTCACAATCGTTAATAGTATAGAATGGTCACAGACATGCTCTTAAGCACAGGGAATAATTGCATTATTTAACCATTCTTTGGGTCTGTACTCAAAACTCTACAACTCTTTAATCAGTGTGTGCATAGTTCAAATCTAAGCTAGATATTAGAACAGCATGAGCAAACTTAGTTTGCACTAGTTTCTATAAGGGAAGCAATGGTAGAAAGGAGGGGGAATTAATTCTCATTTCTTTCTATGCGTCTGGCTTTGAAATGAGCCTTCTCCACACATGGTTATTCTCCTCTTATGTAAACAACCACCCCAGCAAGGAGCAAGGCAGTATTAGCTGATTGGGTCAGGTGATCTCTGCTGCTCAACTATGTTACCTATGATTTCATCAAGGAGAGAGGTTTCATGCAGGTTTGCTTATTCTCCTTTCTAGTTTGCCTCCTCCTACCACTCTTCTGGATATTTGAATATTGATGCTGCATGTAGATGCTTATGTGGCTCAGCTTTATATTTAGCTCAGAATTGAGGGTGTTATAGTGGCAGTCCAAAGAGTTTATGTGTCCCAAGACATTAAAAACAGAATTATTTGCAAAAGAGCAGATTTAAAAGTAGCAATTTCAAATAATCCCAAATTCCACCAATGTTTAAGTTTCCCAGTTTTATCACATTCCTCAGCCTGAGGTGTTTCTTTTGCTAAACTTCTTGATATGGTAGTTAATGCAGCAGGAGAAAGCCTCTCTATGAGATAAGCATCTCTTTAAGTTGATTTGATTGTGTAAGGGGGAAGGGTTTAAGGAAATGTATTTTGATTAAGCAACTGAGCAAAGGCTTCAGCCCTGGAAGTTTCATGTCCCAAGTTCCTCAAATCACAAGTTTTAGGAAATGCAACTTTGAATTTTGACTTGGATGATGTCCCAGCCATGTGATAGCAGTTTCCCAAATGTTTAACCAGTTCTATTTGTTTACAGATATACACCCATAAAATCTATTTGCCCATGCAGGGTAAATCCTGATGAGATCACAATCCTAGCTTTAAATACAGAGATGTGTATGTTTTATTAGACATCCTGGCCAAAATAAGGGATTAGTACTTTGAAACAATAGAAATTGCTATTATTTCAAGGATTTTGCAGTTACATTTTGACTATATCTTACAAAAATAATTTCCTTTATAGCCTGGACAATTAAAAGATGTACTGATAAAGCAGTATGTTCCAGTTGTTATAGAAGTGGTTGGAAATTTAAAAGATGTTATATTTGAAATAATATTCCATACAAAACTAAAGAGAGTTGATTATTAACTATAATATAATGTGGAATAAAGAATCAGTATATTAATTTTTCAAAAACAATAGGATCCAGATTATTGGATTCCTCAAAATTTTTGTTTAAACTTCTATTGGTATCTTCAGGGTGTGTATCAAAATCTGCAATTATGTCCAATCCCTCTTGTATGTGCATGCAACACATAAAGACATTTTACAGGATCTATAAGCTCTGCACGTTTCATATGTGCTTGTTAAGTGGGGGTGAAAGAGGACGCAGCAAGCCAGGCAGTGTGTAACAACAGCTCTTTTTATTAGAGTGAGAATCCAGCGGCTGACCTGGGGAAACAGCTCCCCTTATATACCTTGCAGCTGTGGCGGTCAGCCAATCAGCTGATGGCTACTTTATTCAAACTTCCCGCCAAAACCTCTATACATAACAGTGCTTATGTTATCAATATACATTCAAAAGGTTTGTGATTGTGTTGTGAAAGTGTGATGCTGCCTTCATTTTTTGCCTCCCTTTGATTCCCCCATATAGAAGGAAGGAAATTTGGTAATAGTTTCCTTTTAATGAGGCAAAATATCATACTAGTTTTTTAGTTATGTGAAATTACATGGGAACCCCCCCCCCTCTCCACAAGCAAGTGGTTAATTGAAACCTAAGGATAAAATTGGTGATAGAATCAAGTTGAAGGATCATATTTTAGATTAATCATCTGCCTTGATCTTCAAAGGCTCATTTCCCAGTGTCAATTTAATACAGAATGATATATGATGTTCTACAATTATGATACCAGGGCATGAAATAATAGGAAGGGTACCTTTAAAAAATAAAGAGAACAAAGTATTTTTAAAAGACCAGACATAACAAAGAAAAAAAAAAGGCATGTCTTCATGTTGCTTGCTTGGCATTCCTCCTTCCCCCCTTCTCTGTTGATAACGCTATTTATTGAAATGTTATCAGTACCCGGAAATACAATTAGGCAGGTTATATGCTTCCTGAATGCCTCTTGGCTGCAGCTATTTTGACTCTCCGGTTTCCCAATTTTTCTCTCTCCCTCAGCTTACTAAGAAGAGGGTTTAAAAAAAAAAAAAAAAAAGACAGTTGCTTCTTATGAAAAGCTACATGAGCATAATAAATTAAGATGTCTGAAGCCAAACAAAGAGACCAACTTGAACTCTGACACAGCAGCTTGTGAAACATAAGGCAAATTTAAAATGACCAAGGGTCAATATGGTATGCATAGTAAAATAGAGACAGGGTCAAATATGACTTTAATGATGTTTGCTGAATGACTTTAAGGCTTAGGGGGTTGTTTTGAGTACTGTGTAAAAAATAAATTATAGCAAAACTAGATTTTCACATTACACTACATAGTGCCTTGTTTGGTCAAGCTTTATTCTATCATAAATTATGGTTTACAAGCCACAGTAATTGAGTTTACGTGAAACCAAATAAATAGACAGTGAATGTTGTCTACACTCCTTAGAGCTAGGCTGAGATAAAAATGAACCAATCCCATTGCCAATGGGAAATTCTCATTATTCTATTAGATTCCTTGGTTATGTTTGCAATACAGTGAACTACAAATGCTAACGTATGGATAAAACTTTATCTGCAGTTATATTAAGATGCAGTTTATTGTGTGAGACCAGAAAATTGGATTGAGTAAACTGTAATTCAAATTAATCACCATGTTGGTTTACATCCATTCCTAAATTTCCAGTTGCAGATTTTGAGAAAACCATTACAACTCTTGTGGTTCAGCATGACTCCATAGCCAACCCAATTGGTAGGGTTATTCCAAAGGCTAGAAATAAATAATGTGTAGAAACAAGCTCTGCTTCAAAGTATAGTTCTGAAAAATGATGCAATCACAAGGATGGGATAGTTGTTTAAATAAGGAAATGATCATAATTCTAATCCAGGCAGTGATCTCAGAAATAGTGGCTTTCTGCATTAGCTAAATAAAGAAAAGGTCTAATAGTGAAAGGGCCATAATGTTATTGAAATATCTAAATACAACTTTTGTGAGTTCAGAGAATTACAATATTTAAAAGCAACAACTGAAGCAAACTGAATTTAACACCATAATATTTAGCCATAATACTATATTTATCAAAAATTAAACTATTGTAGTTATAATTTCAGATGAAAAAGTATAATATGTCTTTTGAGGAATTCCAAAAGGCTGTCTAGAAACTAGGAGACTGTGAGTTCTAATTCTGCCTTAGGCATGAAAGCTGGCTGGGTGACTTTGGGCTAGTTGCTGAGAGAGAGAAAGAGAGAGAAAGAGAGGGAGGGGGAGAGAGAGAGAGAGACAGACAGACAGACAGACAGACAGACACAGACACAGAGACAGAGAGACAGACACATTGTATTACTAACTAGGGCATACAAAACCTTTGCCAGATCAATTCTTGAATACTGCTCATCCTTGAAGCCTGGAATCCACACTGTATATCGGACATTATCATGATTGAGCGGGTCCAGAGGTATTTCACAAGAAGAGTACTCCACTCCTCTACTCACAATAGAATCCCTTATGCCATCAGACTTGAAATTCTGGGCTTAGACAATCTGGAACTGCGCTGCCTGCATTCTGATCTAAGCATAGTACACAAAATTGTCTGCTACAATGTCTTACCTGTCAACGACTTCTTCAGCTTCAACCACAATAATACACGGGCAAACAATTGATACAAACTCAAGGTAAACCGGTCCAAACTCGACTGCAGGAAATATGATTTCAGCAACAGAGTGGTCAATGCCTGGAATGCTCTACCCAACTCTGTTGTTATAGCCTCAAACCCTCACAGCTTCAACTTCAAACTGTCTACCGTGGACCTCACCCCATTCCTAAGAGGTCCATGCATAAGCGCACCAGTGTGTCTTACTGTCCCCATTTATCTGTACTTACCTTTGTTTATGTTTATAACTATACCTGCTATCTTGTACCTGTTTGACAAACATAAGTAAGATAGATAGATAGATAGATAGATAGATAGATAGATAGATAGATGATAGATAGATAGATACCTTAACCCTAAATATTTTCATTGTGCTCTCCTATGTTCTCTAGGAGCTGAGGTCCAAAACAGAGCATCTAATTTACAGAAAATGTCAGAAATCAAAGCATGTTAATTTAACAAATATGCTCTGTAACATTATATATTGATGGTCTTACATTTAGATACCTAATGTCAAGTAAGGCATTGAAGTTTTTATATAGTTATAAACCAGACTTCTGGAGAACCAGAGCACCTACTGAAGATCTCTTTTTTTCCTAACTAGAAAGCCAAACTGCTGCATTTCATCTACTGGCCTAATCTAATAACAATTCAAGTATGGAAGCTACATTGGTACAACAGGCAACATGCCAACACATAGGCTTATGACAATCTTTGTTGCCTTATCTCAAAGTGCTACTTATTTCTACGATTTCCAAGTGTTCAATAGGTGGTAACAACCTTTTAAGGAGACAGAAGCTAAGCAAAGTTAGGCCTTAATTCTTGGATGCAAGATTTCCTTGGAAATCTAGCAATGGAGGCTAAACTGGAAATCAAAAGATGTACTGGAAGAAGGCAGTGGTAAACTACTTTTGCATTATAGGTAAGACTTCAGGGAGGCTATACCTTTGCAACTAACAGCTGATTAGCTTAAGAGTTGGGTTTATAAAGGCATTCATGAAAGATCAGGTTATTTTAAACCAAAAAGATATAGATTTTTCACAATCAGTGATTTCAATCAGCAATGAAAAGCAGCATGGAGACAGAAATAATAAGTTACTGTACCTCAAAAAATTGTAATTTATTAACAAGGAATTCTATGTACACAGCTATTAAAGTGAGTATTTCTTAATAGCCTAAAGAAATTAAGTTTTCATTTTTACTTCCAAATACTAGTGTACAGTAGTAAAATGCACAATTATCCAGCAAGTGGCACCAAATACCCACAACATTAAACCTGTGCAGCAAGTATCTTTTAATGTATTGTTTAATAGCATTTCAGGGAATTTTTTAATTAAGAAGTTAAGCAGGTCAGAGATTGAATGGAAAAATGATGATAGTTTAGAATGCTAAAAACAAACTTGTTTTATGATTGAAATAGAAAGTATAAATGACTTCATAATTACAGCATAATCTTTTAAGGATATGGATTATTTCAGTAAATGTACATTTAAAATAAAATGAAGCTAATTTAATTCTATTTATTCCAAACAAATTTGCAGTGGTATAATTAGGATTCTAAGGTTGGGTGAAGATATCAGGTCAATGTTGCAGAAAGTATTGATAGGAAGAATATACTATAAGTAAGTACATTGACTGGTTCATTTCTAGGATGATACAGACCCATCATTCTGTTCTTCCAAAAGTTAACTTTTAACTCATTCTGATTATATATGTTTTTCAAGTTCAATTATCCAGATAAAGATTCTGATATATCTCTTGTGAGGATAGTTCAGTCATTTCTACAAGATAGATTGCTGCCATAGGAATCCAGAAGATGGCACTAGAGAAAACTCTTAAGAAATGGTAATACTGTACAATAAAAACTGCTATAGTGCACAGATCAAACTCATTCTGCAAAACTGATGGTTCAAATCTACCAACCATATGCTTTATTTTAAAATTTTTACTTATTTATGAAATGTATATGCTGCCCATCTCACTGACAAGGCAACTTTTACAAATAAATCAGATTTCTTGCTTGAAATAAACATTTTGGAGCTGCTTTGATAATTATTCATACATATTTTAAATCTTCATATCTAACATAACACTATTTGCACAGGATATGAAAATTGAGAGCTCCCACTTAATTATTTTGCATTACAGAAGAATGAAAATGCCAGAATACCCCATTATTGCTAGCAAGGATTTCAAATATGTGCAGTCTCTTCTATCAAGACTAAAGAAGAATTCCTTTACCGAGCATGATTATTGTATAAATGGGGTACCCACACACTGGTTCAGACTATCTCACAGTGTGGAGTTTCAAAAAGACACAAGTATTCCCCTGGCCAATGATTGGAAACATATTATTTGACATTTCTTTTTCAAGCTTCAGTGGCAAGAAAGGCAGAGGATGTAATTGTTTCTGTTCAGTTTTGATTTAGAGTAATATGTAAACCTAACCACTGTGGCTCGGCTTTTTTAAAAAAAATAACCACCACCACAAATTGCTTTAGAATTAGAGATGCATAAATCGGAACACTTTAACTTTGTCAAGCAACTGTGTTGAAAGGACTATCTTAAGATGATGTATAAACACAGCAATTATGTTTATACATTGCACTGCTGTATCTTTACCATGACTGCTTAAATAGGCCATGTTTAGCTTCTTTACACAACAGGATAAGCCAAAACTAAGCAAACCATATCAGGTTTAATGTATTGTAGAATGTAGTCTCCATGTATGTTGGCCTCTGAGCTGGGATTATATGGTATTGGTTCCAATTGATGTAATGATCGTCAAGTAAATAAAGAAAAATAACCCAATGGATATTTTTTTAACCTTGAAAAATACTAGGTTGTTATTTATTTAATAATAAAAATATATTAAATGTATATGCTGCCTAATTCCCAACAACTCTTGTGCAGATTTGTTTAATTTAGATAGATGTTTCCCATTTGTTCTATTTTGATCTTACCAAATATATATATTGAGTTTTCACATACACACACACACACGGGGGGGGGGGGAGGACAGGAGGGGAGAGAGAGATGTCTCTGTGTGTAAATATTTACCTGTCAATCATAACCGACTCTAGGACACAGTGCTCATCTCCATTTCTTGGTGAAGGAGCCAGCATTGTCTAAAAGACATTTGCCGTGGTCATGTGGCCAGCATGACTATATGTCAAAGGTGTATGTAACACTGTTGCCTTCCCACCGAAGTGGCACCTTTTAATCTATTTGCATTTGCATGTTTTCGAATTGCTAGGTGGGCAGGAGCTGAGGCAAGTAATGGGACCTCACCCCTTTGCATAGCTCACTTGGGCTGTTAGCTCTCCAGCTGACAAGCTCAGCATCTTTAAGAGCTGAGCCATCATGCCCCAAAGATATATACGCACACACAAAATCCCCACTTCCATAGATCTAGACTCCTTGTGGGAATTAGAAAAGGCTCAATCCATCATACTGCATGCATGCATATGCTTCATTACAACATATCTAGGTTGCAGCCTAAAGAGATTGACTTGGAATATTCCACTTCCAAATCATTGTTCAAGATGACTGAAAGCATGTTCTTAGCAGTGTTGTAAAGTGCACCTTTAAGCACATCCAAAACATGAACACTTCGTGAAACATGGGTTGAACATTTTAAGATGAGTACAACTACAGCTTTATTTCAGGTCTAGGAGAATATAAGAGCAGCAGGGAAAGAGCACAGCTCTGAATAACATTTAATAATTGCTGCTGAGTAAAGAGTTTTATTCTCCTTATCTCACTGAATATCAGTTTTTCTGGCCAAGAAATACATTGGATTAGAGCTGATAATATTCTTTCCAATCCAATAGAACCTAGAAAAAAAATTATATAAAGGGGCTCTGGATTCTGTCTTTCAGCAGGAGAGTTCCTAGAAAATTGAACAGAGCCGGAACCAATTAGGTGTGGCAACTAAGCCAAAGAAATGTTTGAAAAGTTTGTGTTTGAAAATGAGCCAGCTCCAGCACAGCAATGCAAAGAAAAACATTCCTTTTCACTGTCCTCTCCCTTTTCCTTTTTTATTTAGAGGATCAAGTTATGGTGTGTATCCTTTATTATTCTAATTATACATTTTATTATGATTATGCTCACTGACTGTTTGCTATTGTTAATCCCTGTGGTTAATACCAGGCCATGAAGCAGAAAACAATACCCTAATCAAGGAACTACCCAGGAGAAAACCACACCCCTATCAACACTGGCAGGACACACTACTGATAGCAACAGGAAGCAAAGCTCGCACTCACTAGCACTTTTGATGTTGCCTATTGTAGTCAGGTCATGAAATGTCTGCAAGCCAACAACTAAGCTCAGAGAGTATCAAGGACATTTTATTATTCATCAATATAAAACCACACAAATTCGGTTTGTGTGGTTGAGAAACCTCTGGTTCCCTTGTAGAAAGAGGTAAAGGCAGAGCTGTTTCTAGCAGGGTCCATTTTCAGCTGAGGCCCTCTGCAGCAAACCTAAAACATATCCAGAAGAGCAGCAGTTTGGAACAGACACAGGAGCTTCACTCAATTCATGTCATCAAGAATTGGGGCACATAAAACATGGCAGGTTGCAAATCAATCAATCAATCAATCAATCAATCAACCAATCTCTGGAGGTCAGGGATTCTCTACAGTAGATCTGGGACTAGAAGGCAGGGGAGTGGAGGAGAGAGGAACAGAAGTCTGATCACACAATGTAGGATTTTGCCTACTATTCCTATTAGATAAATTTCCTACAAACATTGAATCAAACTGTCTTATGCCTCACAAGCTGCTAAGAGACCCTGAATCATACTACAGCATTGTGCTGAAACCAACAGGAATATTTCAGGTCTAAATCTGAATGAAATATCTGGTTTCTTTGCAACTTGCCCTTTAAATTAAAAGGCAGTGCAATTGCAGAGGGATGTGGAAGTGGCTATGGCAACAACTCTCCTGAGCTATCAAATTAGACACGGAAGAGAATGAACATCAGCCATGTATGCGGGATTTTTCTGCCCAGCCTTATTTCTAAGTACCGTGGATGTGTAATTATTAAATATTTATTGTACTTTAAGCAGGGAAATAAATGGAATCTGATGTTCTTGTATATTATGCATCATAATTTTATGGGCAACTTTTTGATGTGAAAGAATAAGTAGACAGACTTATCTAGAGATTAAGAACATCATTTCCTGATCTTATTTTTTAACCTTTTATAATTAGCTTCTTCTCTCAGGAGTCCATCTAATCACACAAACTTGATTTAACTGAACTAACCCTATATTTCAACTTAAGCAGAATTATTTAAAAAGCCGAAAACGATGTAGTGACATGAGAAAATTAAGAGCAGTAAATAAAAATAAATAATGTAAATGCTTCTTCCCATTCTGTTTATGCAAACTATCCTTGTTTCCACAGATCATATCAATTCATATATTGTCTTTTAAACTTCTCCAATCCTTCAGAATCTCATCAACCCCATCCAATGACAATGAATCATTTCCCACACAATCCACTTTTTTTTCATCTATTCATTTTGCAATTCAGCCTTCATTTATTCTGTTGCAATATTTTCAGGATCAGACTCAATAAAGATAATAGAAGTTAAAGCTTTAAATATATTTCTTTTTAATTATGATAGGCATTCTATATTCACTGAATATTCAAGGTAGAAGCAACGAGAATGGTGAGGGTGGCTCCTTATATATACAAGGGGTGGAGCTAGGAATGGGAGTGGTAAGTTATGAATACATTAAAGTCCAAAGAATAAGTTAACCTCTGATGTTCCATATATACATTATTTACACATTGGAGAATAAGGCATTTACATCTGACAAATCCCCCTCTAAATGCCGGTTCGTTACACAACACCAATTACATTCTGATTCAGGACAATATAATACATATAATTTAGAAGTTAAATATTTGTGTTGTTTAGAAGGTAAGGGTTTTGTTAATATGTCAGCTAATTGTTCAGAAGTATCGCAATGTATTGCTTTAATGAATCCGTCTTGAGACAGTTGTCTCACATGCTTAAACTTTATATCAATATGCCTGGACCTTTGTCCAATTGCATCGGATCTGGATATTTCAATGGCCGCTTTATTGTCTTCATGCATAATAAATGGTAAGGTGGGTTTCTTCCAAACATCAGTGATCAGATCATTGAACCATACAAGGTTATTTGCAGCTTTGGACAAACAAACATATTCCGCTTCTGTAGTAGAAGTGGCTACTAGTTCTTGTTTACCAGTATACCAGTAAACTGGACAATCATTCAATAGAAAAACATAACCAGAAGTACTCTTTCTGCATGATGTATCACCAGCCCAATCTGCATCAGCATAACAAGTAATTTTTGGTTCTCTGTCATTATTGGGTTCCAACATTAAACAAAAATCTAATGTACCCTTCAGATATCTTAGAATTCTTTTGACAGCTTCCCAATGATACAAGGTTGGTTTACTAACATATCTTGACAATAGATTGAGAGGTAATGCAATATCTGGCCTAGTCCAATTAGATATATAAAGGAGTGAACCTATAACTGATCTGTAAAATGTGTTGTCTTTAAACTCAGGGGAAGATTCATCAGTGTTTCTAAGAAAATCAGTTTGCATAGGGGTGTCACAGGTTTTAGCATTATTTAAGTTACATTTGTTTAGGAGTTCGATGATTTTATCTTTCTGTGTAAGTTTGAATCCCCTTTTAGTTTTGTTAATTTGCACACCAAGGTATTTATTCACTTTACCCAGAGATTTCAGTGAGAAGTGTTCATTTAACTTATTTACAAAGATTTCCCTGCTCTCTTTATGCTTTCCAATGTATAAAATATCGTCCACGTAAATTAATACAAATTCAATATGATCATTACTCTTTTTTACAAAGAAACAGTTATCAGCAGTGGTGGCGTTGAAATCCATGGTCTTAAGTACTTTTACCAAGCAATCGTACCATCTTTTGCCGGATTGTTTTAATCCGTACAGACTCTTATTTAATAACCAAATTTCGTTCTTATTAGTGTATTGACTGTGTGGTGCTCTTACATATATTTCCTTATCTAATTTTGCATGTAAGTATGCGGTCTGTATGTCATATTGGAATACGTCCAGATTGAGTGCAGATGCTACTACAAGGGCTGTTTTGACACTCTCTGTTCTCACTGTGGGTGAATATGTATCAGTATAGTCTTCTGGATATTTTTGTGCATAGCCTTGTGCAACTAGTCTAGCCTTGTATAAGGTATTGCCTCCTTCTAAGTTCTTAATTTTATAAATCCACCTGGTACCTATAATTGTTTTATCCTTAGGTGCGATCGCAGGTGTGAATACATTTAATCCTTGTAAACTTTCCATCTCTTTTTCCATAGCTAGTTCCCATTTTTCTCTTTCTTCATGTGGAAGTTTCAATACTTCTTCATATGTATTAGGTGTTATTTGTTCTCCATTCATATGCATTATGTAATCTTTGTATTTATTTGGTATTTGGTTTCTATTGTTTCTAATAGTTCTTTCAGGCTTGCTATGGTTATCATGCAAATATCTAGCTTCCTTTTTTGTTAATGTGTCTGTCTTTATTTTATGCTGACTATTAGTCCAAGTTTTGGTTTTGTTCTTACTTTTGTTAATATTTTGATTTTCTGTTGTTCCTTCCTCGCAAGATATCGTATCTTTACATTTATTAGGAAATATTTCATTAAGGTGCAATTTTGACCAATTGGCCTGTTCATGGAACACAGCTGTTCTGGATACTATAAATTTGTTATTACTATCAATAAATCTGTACCCTTTGGTTCCAGTTTCGTATCCCATGAATCTTAATCTCCTGGATACGTTTTCTCCCTTTCTCCTCAATTGTTTAGGTATGTGTACGTCTGCAGTGACTCCAAATATGTGCATGTGTGATAATTTGGGTTTTCTATTGTACATCACCTCATATGGTGTCTTATTCACAATACTGGACCAGGTTCTATTTTGAGTGTAATTCGAATAATGTAATGCCTCTGACCAAAATTGTTTGCCTAAACCAGCATCCTCTAATGTGCACCTAATCATGGTTTGTAGTGTGGAATTTTTCCTCTCTGCAACTCCATTTTGAAATGCAGAAAAAGGATTGGACGTGAAATGTAACATTCCTCTATCCTTTAACCATTGGGAGAATTCTTTAGACATGAACTCACATCCCCTATCTGTCATAATTTGCTTTATTCTGATATTATGTTGTGTTTCTATACGTTTGTAGAATTCCTTAAATTTCTGAAATGTTTCATCCTTGTGCTTTAATGTGTAAACAAAACCATATCGGCTGTAGTCATCCACTATTGTTAGGAAGTAACGTTTTCTATAGGTAATTGAGGGACTTAATGGACCAACTAAGTCCATATGTACCAAATCAAAAATATTGTTAGTTGATCTGTTAGATTTTTTTGGTCTGGGACTGGTTTTTAGTTTGGTGGACTTACATACTGAGCATTCCAAATAATTTTCACAATTTTTTATTTTGACACCTTCTGCGTGTTCAGTCATTTTTTGTACTACAGGAAAGCTTGCATGTCCTAACTTCCTGTGTAAGATGTGAGCACACTCATCATGAATTGGTTTACCTATTTTTGGTTTCTTTTCCTTGTATGTGTTTTTGTGATCATGAGTTATTCTACACTCATCATTGTCACTGTTACTGACATTTTCATCATCTGCTTCAGTATAATCTTCCATATTTGAATCAATGTTATGTAAACATCTTTCTTTAGTTATCAGATAGGGTAGACCTCCTTTTATCATTATAGTACCTACATTTGTTTTGTTCTTTTCTATAGTTGCTTTCCCCTTTGAGAAAACTATATTGATATCAGATTCTCTGCTTAATTTTATGGCACTTAGTATGTTGTGAGGTATTTCTGGGATTAATAATACCCCCTCTATTTTCCCTAGACCAGGCAAGGTCACATTTCCTTTGCCTAGTACTTGAACCTTTTCTTGATTAGCTACCTTTATCACAAACTTATCTTCTATAAATGAAGATAATATACTTTTGTTGTTGGTGGTGTGATTTGTTGCACCAGAATCAATAAGCCAATTGTTATTCTCATCCTGCTGTGTTCTGGTGCTGTCTTGTTTATTTAGCCCATTCAGTGACCCAGATTTCCTCTCTTTTGAATTTTCTCTACCCCCTCTACCTTCTTTGTAATTTGGTGGGCTTCTATATTTGTGTCTATCTGTGGAAGATTGTCTGTAATTATATTTGCTCCTATATTCTGGTCTATGTCTCTCTCTTGAGACTTTGGGGCAGTCTCTTCTACTATGTTCCCTGGATCCACAATTGTAGCATCTAAAGGCCTCATTATGTTTATCTTGAAAGACTACTTTCCTAAAAGGTTTGTGATCTGTTTGGTTACTGGATCGGTTTTTTCTTGAATTGTCTTCTGCTATCAATTTGTTAGATAGACTTTCTATGGATAAATATCCCAAATTAATGGTATCTAAGTGTGACATAAAGCTATCCCATGATGGATCAAGTGAATTGATAATAACACTTTTCATTGTTTGATCTGAAATCACTTCCCCCCTCAATTGTAGCTCAGCTCTTATTTTGTTTAGATTTATCAAATGCTCACTTATAGAAACCCCTGGTTTTACTCTAGAGGAAAAGAAATCCTTAGACATTCTTGTGGTTGTAGCTACGCTATCGCTGTGAAATAGATTAAACATGCATTGAATTATTTCTGATACAGTTAGGTTTGGTTTGATGCTATGATACATTGCAGGAGACACGCTAGATATTATTATGAAAAATGCTCTATGATGTAAACAATCTATTTTTAAAGTCCAAGGTCTTCTTGGAGGGCTAGTTATAAAGAATAGTAAATTTTCTTTCATGAAAATAACCTGAAGCTGTTGATACCACTCTTGTAAATTAATGCCATCAATTCTAAGTTTTGGGAAGTCACTGGGTAAGTTACCTACATTATTCTGTCCATTACTTACAACCTGGGGCAGTCCGTGATCTCTCAAGTGCAGGAAATTACAGAACGGCATTGGGATGCTTGCAATGAGTCTGCGCGGTTCTCTGGCCAGTTCAAGTCCTTCTGGGTCGTCTACGTAGTTTCGCACATGCGCGCTGTTCATTTCTTCTTTGGTGGCGTCGTGGAAGGTTCTCTCCCTTTCAGCTCTCTCGATCCGCTCCTCCTCAGATGAGTCGGTCTCTGGCTCGGTTTTTGGGGTTCTGGTGGTGGTGACGGTTCTTTTCTTCTTTTTGTGTGCGTTGGTATTCGATTTTGTCTGTGGTGTAGGGCGAAATGGGCATGGCTCTCTGGGCTCGGGCGTCGTCGCTTTCGAAGTCAGGATGGGAGCGTGCAGGTCTTGAGTCGCCGGTTTGATTTCTTGCTTCTTCGTAGATGTCTTGGTAATTTTCAGTCTTGGCCCAAAAGCAGCAAAAAGCGTTTTCATTGCTGATTTTACTTGAGATTTTGTTAAATCGTCTTCACTTTCTGATTTTGGATCATCTGAAGAGTTTGAGACTTCTTTCTCACTTTCTTCGTCTGATAGTGTTTTTCGCGCCAGAAATTTTGAACTGAGCGTTTTGATTGGCTCTGCTCCATTCTCTTTTGAAGTTCGTTGAAACCAAGATGGCTGCCATTCAAAATTTCGCGCGGGATCACATCTTTTCTTTTTAACAACTATTTTCTCAGTAGTCATCTCACTTACGATTTTTTGATCTTTGGGTTTTTCTTTAATGACGTTTTTCTCTCTCGCTGCTCCGCTGTTCTTCAGCATCTCCTGGAGGTCCGCGATGAGACTTTCATCATTCTTTTGGCTTTTTAGTATCTTTAATATCTCTGACCTGAGTTCGTTATTTTCTATTTCGATTTCTTTCTGGTCATTATTTTCACTCATTAGTTCTTCTTCTTCAGTGGTGTATTCTTCGGATTTTCTCGAAATCGCATTGGTGGATTCGTTGATCATCTCTTGATCAGTTTCTATTTCTTTGCTGTAGGCCCTGGTGTTGGGCCTATCTTTCTTGGACATTTTTAATTACTTATTGAGTCAATTAACCATCCTCTGCTACCAGCTTGTTGCAATATTTTCAGGATCAGACTCAATAAAGATAATAGAAGTTAAAGCTTTAAATATATTTCTTTTTAATTATGATAGGCATTCTATATTCACTGAATATTCAAGGTAGAAGCAACGAGAATGGTGAGGGTGGCTCCTTATATATACAAGGGGTGGAGCTAGGAATGGGAGTGGTAAGTTATGAATACATTAAAGTCCAAAGAATAAGTTAACCTCTGATGTTCCATATATACATTATTTACACATTGGAGAATAAGGCATTTACATCTGACATATTCTTTATACATGGAGAGATTATTTAACGTATTCTTCAACCTATTCTTTAGAGATATCCCATATTTTTTCTAGTTTTCTAGCAGAGTGGATTTGATTTAAATCAAGTCAATTTAAATCACAATTTAAATCACTAGTAAAAAGGCTTGATTTAAATCAACTCTATTTAAATCATAATTTTTAAAGAGCAACTGTCATCTCTGTCCCGCACTGGCTTCTCCGACCCACTGTTGACTCACCAACAGTCCCAATATTACAGAATATACAGCCTCATGCTACATTACTAAGCTCCATTTTATGCTGAATAAACTAAATCATTAATGTATCTTAAACAAAAAACTATCTTTAGATAGATTTTTACTCCCAAAGCATTTTATTAAAATAAATTTGATAAAAATAAAAAAATCCGATTTAAATTTAAAAAATCCAACTTTTTTGATTTTTTTTTAAAAAAGCATCAATTTTTATCCACCCTGTTTTCTAATCCAGAGAGGCGAAGAGGTAATCTAACTCTAGTGACTCAAGGGTCATTGTCACTTAAGGGAACATTGAATGGATTGTATCAGTGAAACTGTGAGAATATGTATGCTGGTGTCTGAACTACAGACCACAATTACAACAGGTATAGTATACTGGGTGACCAAAGGTCATCCAGTGAGCTTCATGGTCAAATGGTGACTTGAATCTGGATCTCCCCAGTCCAAGTTAAATACCTAACCGTTAACCATTGCTATAGATAGCTTAGTTAAAGAGACATGCAACAGATCAGGAAGTCAGATTATCTATGCTTGCTCAAAACATTTTTTAGCTAAATAAGACATAGAAATACAAAGTGCAACTTCGTCTTGGAAAATCAAGGACCTTTAGTCCAATGATCAGTACTGGTAGAAGTAGAGATAAATAAATCATTATAATCATTCATCCTAAAATAACTAGGGCAATGATAGCTAATGCTATCAGTGTGACTGAAAATGCAGAATGTAGGATCAACTTCTGATTTCAAAGCAGTGTAGAAGATATTACATTAAATCCAAAGGATTAGGGTCCCTTCTACCTCACTCCTTCTACTTGACTCTTCTAGCTAATGAGAGAACCTAGAGCTTCTTCTTAAGTTCCTGCTCTGTTACTTTCCCAAAAAAAAATCAAGTCTGTGTCTTCATAATGTGCCTATTATTTTGTCCCAGATCATACATGAGGCAGCTAAAAGTAGTCCTGCTCCCAGTACTGCAGCTATTTCAGCTGACTGCTAGTTCAGCAGATCAAATCTCACCAGCTCAAGGTTGACTCAGCCTTCCATCCTTCCGAGGTGGGTAAAATGAGGACCCAGATTGTTGGGGGCAATATGCTATTTAGTCTTTGGTGTAAGCCGCCCAGAGTCCTTGGAGAGTGGGCGGCATAAAAATATGAATAATAAAAATAAAATAAAAAAATAAAATAAAACAGCAGATAGGGAGATCAACTCACCAATGCCGATGAGCCAGCTTCCCCCCCCCAACAAGTGAGGGAAGGAGAATGTGATTATGCAGC
Source organism: Pantherophis guttatus (assembly GCF_059756535.1). NCBI lineage: Eukaryota > Metazoa > Chordata > Lepidosauria > Squamata > Colubridae > Pantherophis > Pantherophis guttatus. Next base: position 183,124,759 of record NC_142065.1, on the reverse strand, counting down.
AGAAAATCAACTAAGTGGACCAGAGCCCTGCTCCTGTGAAGCAGTGAAGCAGGAGAATCTTCCTGATTTATCTTGTCTGATTTATAAGGCAACCTCTATCCCCCTAAGGAACATTGATAGTTTCCTATTACCATGCATCAGCCATAAGCACAGCACCTGATTTGTGGGGTGGGGAAGTTGTCCAGTACATCATAGTTGTTGTTGGAGCTGTTAGCAACTGTGTTATAAATACAGCCTCACTGCTTCTACTTGGTTTTTCTAGCTAATGAGAGTACTTAGAACTTCTTCTTAAATTTTTGGTTTGTTACTCCCCCTCCCCCCTAAAACAAAACAAAACATCAATGACTTGAAATTAGAGTTTGAAGCTGGATTCCCGTTTTTGGCTGGTTTGCTACAATAATGAAAATACAGGACCACATCTGAGGTCACATATCACATTAAACCATTAGGCGACTTATTTCTTTAGCATGAAGTGTGAACCAATGGCGGGTTGCTACCAGTTCGCCCCAGCTCAGGTGAACCGGTAGCGGCAGAGGTGGGAGGCTCTGCTCACCCAGCTGGGCATCTCTGCGCATGCGCAGTAGCATCACACACACGTGTGTGCATGCCCACAAGCAAATCGGTAGCGAACGAAATAGAAACCCACTACTGGTGTGAACCTAGCACTGTGATTTATAGATCATTGTTTATTGCTTCAGATTTAATTAAATTGTTGTTTTACATTATGTATGTCTCTGCATAACTACAGAGAAATTCTCATTAAGCTCAGTGGAATTTACTGTTAAATAAAAATACACAGTTGCATTTGAGTTTCTGTTGGCATAAAAGAAATGTACTTATATACATGTATTTTGGGGTCTTGCTGATTTTATTTTATTGCTGCAACTTCATGCTTGGATGAAAGTGCAAAGAGCTACTATAGAAAGTGTCAGGGGAAGGGAGTGGGAATGATGAAACCATCCATGCATCAGAAAAGAACTTCTATTTATAGAAACAGATTTTTGGATCCAAGCTTTTAAAACCTTCTAGAAGTGTTTAAATCCAGAAAATGTAGGGCAAACTACTAAGATATATCAGGGAAAAACTTGAACCCTTCAGATCTTTACCTTTAAATATTGTAGCTAAACCTTCAAAATCTGTCCTAAATTTGACCACAAAGCAAAACAAATTAATTCTTTTAATACATTTGTATACATCTGCATTTCTTCAGATGAAATTCAAGGCTGTTTCTTCGCTTGTCATTAACAGAGAGAATAAAAGCAAAAAAGATCAAATCACAAACAAACATGAAAGAGTGAATAAGTTGAGAAGTTATATTAGAAGGTATTGATTTGCATACCATCAAGTTTAAAGACAATGAAATTATAAAACGGTACTGTATTTTGATGTGAGGGAAGGAAAGATGGCTCAGAAAGACAGAAAGACGAGAATCAGTGAACAGGTTAGTGTTCTCTAAACACTAGTGTTCTCATTTAGATGTTCACTCTCTCTCAATCCAACTCACCTCACAGAATTGTTTGGGGAAAATAGGAGGAGGAAGGACTACTATATTAGGTATGTTTGCCACTTTGAGTTATTCATAAAAATAATAAAGCTGGGATACAAATAAATAAAAAGAGGGAAAGAGACCCGCTTTCTGGGTTATCTATTTATAACGGAGAAAGCAGCTTGAACAGCTCAAGACCCCAATTAACATTAGGCAGGACCCTGCAAGTGGGACAGGATTAAATCATGCTGATAGGTGGTTTGATTTTTGTTTTTCATAGTTTTTGTGAGGACCTCCTTTGCTTTAGATCTTATATGTTTACCATTTTTTTCCATCATAAAAACTTTTTAGAATGATACTGATTTTCATTGGATGGATACTGGGGCTGCCAAAAACAGGTTTGGGAGCCAAATAAGGCCTCAGACTGCCTAGAGCTGAATCACTCTAAATTCCACTGTTATCAAGCCCTGGAGGTAGAGCAAACTTAACACAGATCCAGAGTTTGCAGTCTAAACTTCCTTGGAGAAATGGATTATGGAATTTAATACTGTAAAGAGTTAGACTGGATGTAAACAGTTCCACTTACAATTCAGTGTAACTAAAAACAGTGGAACACATCACTCTGGGCAAGTCTTTTTATGCATGCATTACACACGTATATAAATGTACGCTGAAAATATCATTTTCCCCCCCACTTTGGGTTCATTTTGGTCCCTTCCAATCCATCTTGACAGCTGTCTGGACAAGTCTCTAGAGTTTTGGGCTCCTACTATATGGTTGGAAATATCCAGCAGGTACTTTCTAAACTAAAGCAGTGATGGCCAGATTCAGTTTATGCTGGAACTCTTCTTAGCTCCAATCTTAGATAAGTGGGAAGCAACGTTTTGCACTGAAAAGTGGTTGCACACGTTCATTTTTTCCATGCACCTTTTACTTCTAGTATTGTTGATAGGGGCGGAGTCCTTGCATCCGCCGCCTTTCGACACTTTTAATTGCTTCTGCTAGGGCAAGCCCTGTTAGAAGCCAGGCCCTCTTAAAGCGGATGTCAACAATGCCCGCGGCCTATTTTTTTCCTTAGACTCTAACCTGGGCTCTCCCGCTTCCTCACCTGCCGCTGCGCACCTTCCCGCCGTGGGCTCAGGAGGGGCTAGTAGGCGGCTCTTCCGCCTCCCCGGCTGACGTGGACGCCAACGGGAATCCGCCCTATAACAGGCGCGGGCGGTTCGCGCGCGGCGAAGCAAAAGGCGAGAGCGGCGCGGCGCTGTGGGGCGTGTTGGCGGGCGTCTCCCAGGGTGGGAGGCTGCAGTTGGTGCCTCGACGTCGCCGCTCTCCGTTCTGGGCGCCACCGGAGGGAGGAAGAGTCCGCGAGAGCCCGACGGGGGGATGGCCGCGGAGACGAACGCCGGCAGCCAGCAAGGTAAGGGGAGCGGGGTATTTTATTTTATTTTTTCTTCTTTCCCTGGTGGCCGTTCCTTTCCGTTCAAACCCGCCTGCCCTTGTCTTTGGGCTCCCGCGGAGGGTCTTTCGTGGGAAAGCAACTGTGCGCCTTGGAAAGGTTTGGGTAGCCACTCCGCGTTACACTTGGGGAAGGGTTTGCTTCGGCGGGAGGAAGCGCAGCTCACACCATGCAGCTCGGAAAGCCGCCGCCTGTTCTCTTCCCCCCCCCCCCCACCACTTTGCGACCCAGAACAGCGTTTCCGAGCGAGAGGCGTGGCGCGCGTTATGTGCCTCTTTCACCCGAGGCCCTTAGGATGGTCCGCCCTTCAAGCGAAGCCGTGGTGACTGAAGCCCGAGGAACAGCTGGGCACAAGGCAGCAGTTCGCCACTGCGAGTTTTGGCGAGCACCCAAAGAGACCAGCGGCGGTGTGTTTGCTTTGCGAGCTCTCCGTGCCTTGGCTCGCTCCCGCACCTCCTCTTCCTCTTGCAGTGGCGCTTGTTGTATCCAGGAAGTGGGAACTGCCCGGTTTTTTTACGAGGTGCTACCAGAACGTGGACTTACGGGTCTTGACTAGGCGGGGAGTGATTTCCAAAACTTAGGAGACGCTTCCCTCAAAAAAGAAAAAAAAAACCCACCCGAATTTAGAAATTGCTCCTTGGAAAGCTTTAGGCTCCAGCGGCAGAACAGGAACAGCTGTCTTCCTTCTTACTACCGGGTGAGGACATTGCCAGAGGTGTGGCTACAGCCCTACAAACGGCCAGGGAAGGACAATAGACCTTTCCTCCTATTTATTATCAGGGTATCTTTTCTGAGGCTTCCTCAGCTTTCGGTACATAGCAGCATATGGTAATAGCACTGAAGCCTTCCATTTTTGTATAATATTTCTTCCACCCTGGTGTTACACATACAGTATTGCTTTCTGGAAGGGCAAAGATAGGTAAAACCTACTCTGATCCTGTAGGTTGGTCTTACCATTGCTTCTGCCAAATTTCAGATTGCAGCAGACTTGAATCTCTTGGTGGTGGGCCCAAAGACCAGCGTGAACAACTTGCAAGAAGCTGAGATTGCTATTGCTTCTGTCCCTTTCTCTCATCTGAACTGATCTTGGAAAACTTGCCAGTCAGCGGATTAACAAGCTTGACTTAGACTGAATTTGGGTGGGGAAACCCACAGTCCTTTTTCTCCCAAAGAGTGTGCTGCCTGTATGAATGAAAAACTAATAAAATTAGGCAGCTGGACTTCTTGCTACTAAAGCAACTCCAAGAGCAGTTTACTAGCTGAAAATAAACATTAATGCTTTTACTTTGTAGGATTTTTTTAAGAGGAAGAGAATCCAAGAATACTTAGAACCAGGACACCATATGAGTTGCTTCTTCCACCTGGCACGTTATTAGGTGTATGGGTGTGCATTTCTGCACATACAGTGAACCTTTAATTTAACTTTTAGTATTAATCAAAACATATTTTAGTATTAACCAAATGCATCTTTTAGTATTAACCAAAACATATTTGGAAAAAAAATTCTTAAGGACCACACATAAAATTCATTGTCATGATTTAGTGAATTCTGATTGTTCTCAATCATAAACTAAGCATATTGAATGAATTTGTGCAATAGTCCCAATATATCCTCCACAAGATTATGGAAATTGTGAGGTAGCCTATCTGAAAAGCAACAATAATATGTAAATGTTACATTCAGATCTAGTGGTTGCTGTGGCTTTTGATTGGCATATAAAGTTACCAAGTGAGATAGGCAGCCATATAAATCTTGTAAGTAAATAAAGTGTTTTATGTTTTTCATATATAGTGCAGAAAACAGATAAAGGTTCACTTTGTATGGATAAAACAGACTGCCATGCTCACTTTCTGTGTGTGGAGAAATTGAAACTAAAGAAGGATTATCCATCATTTAATACCAGTATTCTATAGAATCATTTCTGTTTCAGAGTCTCGGAACCTCTGTATGAAAGTGCAGCTGAAAATGCAGCTGATTTGCTAGGTCCTTGGCCTCTGAAAGGAAATAATGGTTTAAGACTTGGAATAGCCCACAGTTTGCATGATGAACTAACTGCACGTATTGGATTTGTACAGCAGGCTAACCTCAAATGTGGTTGCTTACTTTATGGCTCTGTGTGTTGTGCGAATTGATAGTGGTTGGTTGTTAATGTTAATACATGGACTTTTTAAACAGCATGTGTGGTAGCTGTTTTAATAACTAATTTATTGTTAGATTTCTATATGCCTTCAAGTCAATTTTTTATTCTGACAACTCCGTGGACTAGTCCCTGTGGTTTTCTTGGCAAAGATTTTTAGCAGTAGTTTGCCATTGCTCCTTCCTTGGTGCTGAGAGAAAATCACTGGCCCAAGATAATCCAATAAGATGGGGCTAGAACACATCGTCTCCTGATTTCTGAATTGATGTGCTCTATCTGGAAGTTGCATTGTGGCAACTGGACTTCTTTTTTAGAAAAGAACTTTCAGACAACTCTATCTGGATGACTAAGAATCTTCAACATGTTGATGTGCTCTATTTCCTCCCCCCCCAATTAATATATATTGATGGGTGAAATGCTAAAATGGATGAAATTCTCTTACGTATACTCTATACAGGTAGTTCTTCACTAATGACTGGTGGCTTACTGACCATTTGAATTTATAACCTTTTGAATTTACAACGGACTCCTCCCCGCACGCCTAAAAGTACTTATGACCTGGTCCTGATGGGCCCCCCATGGTCACATTACTGCATTTCAGGTACTTGATATCCACCTCGCATTTATCGCCATTTGCAGCAATATGTGGTCACATGACCACAATTTACAATGTTTTTGTCAAAAACCAGAGTTTACTGGTTGTTGGCACACCTCATAGCAAACAGTAGGTTCCCATAGTCACTTAATGATCATGGTGATTTGCTAAATGACCATTGCCAAAAAAGTCATAAAATTGGTTGGTTATGTGATGACTGACTTTATGACTATCATGACTTATGATCATAATGGGCAGGTTCCATTATGGTCATAAATTGAGGACCATCTGTATAGCAATCTGTAACTTGAAGAAATTGGTTTGGTTTAATGAGATAGTAATAAATATTGATTGGCAAACCTTTTATGTTTTGTTGCCAGGAAAATGGCACAAGTGAACTTGGAATTTTTACTTTAGTAATAATTTAGTTGATCTGCAATTTCTCATAATAATATGTCCTGTACTAATAACTTAAGGCTATTATTAACAGAATCCTCCAATCTTGACAGCGCGTAAATTGATGGCCGATCATCAGAACACCACCCAAAAGTGGATGGAGGCGTGGAATAGCTGTTCCCCCCAAGATGTCTCCGAGCATATCAGTCCTAGTAGTATACCTCCAGGATTTAGCCTACCCCGACACATATGGGTGACATATAATAGAATTAGAACAACTCACAGGGTGTGTGCTGACTCCCTGTATAAATGGGGAAAGACACCTTCAGCACAATGTGATTGCGGGGCCCCTCGACAGACTATCCAGCATATAGTGAGGGAATGCCCTAACAGAAGGTATCCAGGAGATTCTAGGGACTTCCTCTTCATAACTACGGCAGCTACTGACTGGATCTCCAAACTCGACATTAAACTTTGAAATGTTCGTACTTTTTTTTTTTTCTGTTTTCCTTTTAGCTTTTCTTACTGCTTTTTTATTGTTTTTATTGTTTTTAACCTGTAAAAATGAAGTGTTTTAATACTGTGTGTGATCAACCATACGCTAAAAAAAAAAAAACAGAATCCTCAACATAAAATGCTTTCTCAAGTCTTTGTCTTCTATGTTGTTTTAATACCATATTTACCTCAAAGGAAATTGACCCTACATTAATGATGACACAGAGGAAGAGTAGACTGGAAGAGAAAAAGAAACATGGAAAAATGTCTTGTGTAAATGTGTAATGTCCATTACACAATGGGACTGAATAGTAACTACTGTGCTCAAGATTGAGTCATTTCAATATTTGTGCAATCTACAAGAATTAGTTTTTTAAAATTAAATTACCCTTTTCAATATTTTTCATGCAAAGAGGAAAGCAGTTCCTTCCATTCCTTTTTTGTCTAAAATAAGTGTGTTTTTAATGTTTGCTTTTTTACGTTCTTTGTAAAGAATGATCATTCTTTACAACAATGTTATCAAGAAATTGGAAGACATAATTGTGCTTAAATGCTGTTTGTGAGCTTAACTATGATTAAGGTTAAACAAGGTTCCCAGCTGGGCTTGTGTAAAAACAACAGGATTTGGGTTTTTCTTTCTAAATCTCACTTTTTAGTAGACTATTTAAAGAGGAAGGGGTAACAAAATCACAGTGAACTACTATAAATGCTTATTTTAATTTCAAAGAGAATGAATTTCTGTTGTAGTACTGCATTATTTTGACAGAATATGCTCCTAGGAAATACTACAGTTTTTCAAAATTTACAATAGAGCAAATCTTGTCCTTCAAAATAATCTTTTATTATCTTTTCCAAAAATTTATATAAAGTACTGAGAATAGTATAAGTGGTGGCACAATGGTTAGAATGCAGTATTGCAGGCTATTTCTGCTGACTGCCAGCTGCCAGCAGTTCGACAGTACAAGTCTCACCGGCTCAAGGTTGACTCAGCCTTCCATGCTTCCGAGGTCGGTAAAATGAGATTGTTGGCAATTTGCTGACTCTGTAAACTGCTTAGATGACTGTAAAGCATTGTGAAGCGGTATATAAGTGTAAGTGCTATTGCTATAAGTGGGAAGCTTTCTAGGGAATATTTGAATAAGTTTTGCTAGACAGATGAACACTTAGAGTTTATGTGCATTTTTTAAGGAACAAACTTTGGCAATATATGAGGCAAGTCACATTTCATTAGCTTGCTTAACAGTCCAGATTAAAACTTCCTGTTACATTTGTACAGCTAAGAATGATTATTGCATAGCATTTCCCACTTATACTGGCACTGAATTTTTGTTTGCTTATGGATGGGACCAGAAGTATGCAAAAAAGTAGCTTCCATAAAATTTTGGACTATAACTTGAGATGTTTATTAGCCATGCTCGTGGGGCAAATAGCCAAAGTCCAAGAATAGGTGAATTGCATTGCCTCATTTGTGAAATTATATGGACATTCTATATGGACATAGCATTTCGAGTAAACAAGAAATGTCTAGCACTAAGGTCTATCATCTTACCAAACATACCCTCCAGGTTGGTTGGGACGATTAATAGAAATTATAGGCAGCCTAGATGGATTTGGTCTTAATACACCTGAAGGAGAAGGGCTGAATTGGTGCTAGCCATGGTCTCTTGGAGGTTTGACTTTTTACACTCTTTTTAAGGATTCTAAGATAATGGATAGAACTATGTTTTATTTCTGATATCTGTTTTGCAGTGGATAGTGATTTGAGAGAATATACTTATACAGGTAGTCCGCGACTTACAACACTTTGTTTAGTGCCTGTTTGAAGTTACAACAACACTGAAAAATTGGTTTATGACCATTTTTCAAACTTACGACTGTTGCAGCATTCCCCATGAGTATTGTGATCAAAATTCAGATGCTTGACAACCATCATGTATTTATGACGGCTACAATGTCCTGGGGTTATGTGATCACCTTTTGCAACCTTCTAACAAGTAAAGTCAATGGGAAAGCCAGTTTCACTTAACAGCTGTGTTATCAAACAACTGTAGTGATTCACTTAACAACTGTGGCAAGAAAGGTAGTAAAATGGGGCAAAATTCACTTAATATCTCACTTAGCAACAATTGATTTTGGGCTCAATTGTGGTTGTAAGTCAAGGACTACCTGTATTATGATGTAAATATGTACTCTAAAATAATTGACAGAAAGGAGTTCCACTCTTTTTCCATCCCAAGCAAAGATTTACATATGGAGAAGCTCTTTGTCTGGCAAAACAGTAAATAGGCCCCAGTAAATCAACTACCTTTTATTAAAGCATATTCCAAAGTGTTATGAGTACCAGTACATAGTGGCTTAGTTCAATGTATAAGGTTAAAACATAACATTATTTGCTTGCTTGCTTGAGGAATAATTGGGTTTTATTTAGAATGTTATACGCAGGGCTGTGGAGTTGGGAGATAAATGTTCCGACTCTGACTCCTCAGTTTTTTGTACTTCTGACTCCAGGTACCCAAAATTTCCTCCGACTCCTCGACTCCGACTCTGACTCCGACTCCACAGCACTGGTTATACGAGTCTTGCCTTTGCAGCAGGCTAGTCACTACATTCACCTGGAATTATAATGTAAATATTTAGCCTGTCTTGGTTTATTTAAAAAAATGCCATTGTCAACTTTGGTTAATATTTTAGCTGGGATATGTAAGAAAAGCCAAGATCAAAACAAGCTTCAAAGAAGTAGTGGCGAACTATTTCTGCATTGATAAATTAAAGTTATATTGTTGATAAATTAAACAAGAATCTCATTTGGCTGGATTAAATAGCAAGTCTGTATTTGTTGTCAGTTGACCAAAATGGTTAATTACCTCAGACTATGATTTAATATATAATTTCTGCAGTGAACAAATCAGTACGATTTAATAAAAATGAACAAATGGTTTGGATTGAAAAATCTAATATTTCATTTTCTTTAGGTTACATAAATGAAAAAATAATAGAAAAAGGCAAAATACAAAAACGTCATGACATATATAGAAAACAAATTTTAAATGGAGCCAGACTAGAAATCAGGACTGAATTTTAGTCCTATCTCGGACATGAACGCCAATAGGGTGACTTTGGACCAGTCAGTCTCTCTCAGCCAAACTCGTCTCACAGGGTTGTTGTGGGGAAAATAGGAGGAATTTTCATAGAAAACCAGTTCAGAAGCAGACAGGGAAGAAACTTTGCTGGTCCAAGACTGAAAATCTGGGTTGGCAATGTTTTTTACTGTTTATATATGTAATTTGCTGTGCTCTATAGTTTTAAGATAAAGTAGAATCATGTTGACATATGCTACTCTTCCCAGAATTCTTACAAAACTTACAGCTGTTAAACCAAACAGGAAAATAGTAGCAATCCCATATATTCATATACTTCTGGTATAATGAAATTGCTTCCAAACCATTGTAAACATTTTCAGAATGTTCAAACAAAAATCTTTTCTGAATTAATCCTAAAATCCTAAAGATCGTAAATATACTTTAAAAACCTTAATTTATTTCTTAATATGGGGTATTCCAGCACTTTATTGCAAACCTTATAAATAACACATTAATGATACACTTGGATTGCTTATAAAAATACTGTAGTTTTGGAATCATCCTGCTTGCATTTTAATGCTGAAAATTTAAATGCAGCCACATTGTGAAACCAAAAAATGTGTCCATTGTCTAAAATAGCACAATGGTGCAGTATCTTTAATACAGATTCCTCTTGCAAAAACTCAGATATGCAATAACTCAAGAGTCTGATTGATAGTTAGATGATTCAACATATTAAGATGGCACATGCATTTTCTAGAAAAACACCTGCAATTTTCAGGCTGGGCTTGTCTCGGAGGTTGTGCTTATAATCAGAATAAGAATCCAGGTATATTTCTGGCTCCAAGACTTTTGCAGTATGATCCTTTTCAGTGTGGGTTAGGACTGAGGCACAACACTGAAGTAGCATTGGTCATGCTTGTGACCTTTGGAAAACTCAAGATGGAGGTGGTACAATCGTTCTAGCCCTCTTGGACCTCTCATTGGCTTTTGCTACCATCTACGAAGGTATGTTTCTTATCTGGCTTCAAGAGTTGTGAGTGGAAGGCACTGTGTTACAGTGGTTCTCTTCCTTCCTCCATGGCCAGTTTCAGTATTGAGAGAGAATAGATGAACCCTAGGCCTTGCAGTGTGGGATGCCAACATGGGATGTTGTATAATCAGTATGCTTAATTATATATGTTTGGAGTTTGTAACAGTCTGGATGGGGAGAAACCCTGACAAGACACAGTGGTTAGGTTTTTGGTACCCCCAGCTGAATGAAATTCCATCTTTGAGTGAATGACATTCCCCTGGACTCAGTTGGTGCACAATTTTAGGGTGCTTCTAGACTTATGGCTCCTGCTCAAGGAGTAGGTGACAGCTATGAATAGGGGGTCTTTGCATAGACTTGTTTTATACATCAATTGCGTCTTTTCCTGGACTGGGAGGCCTTGTTCATGGCAACTCACACCATTAGAAACATTTTGTGTTCCGACTATTGCCCCCTGAAACCACATGATTGCATTTTAGGCACTTGATAACTGACCTACAGCATGCCATGGTCATGTGACTGATTTATGACTTATTTTACTCAAAACTGACATTTACTTCGCTTTTGGCAAAAAAAAGTTCCCATTTGCAGACAATGGATTACCTTAATGACTGCCACATTCTGCTTAATGATTGTTGTATTCACCTAATGACTGCTGCAATAAAGGTAATAAAATTAGGTGAGGTCATGTGGTGACCCGTTTAATGCTTGGTCCCACTTTCAACCATAATTCTGATCTCAGTTCTTATTGTAAGTTGAGCACTACCTGTAATGTGTTCTGGGATCCTAAATATCTTGAAGAATGTAAGATCAAAGTTTCAAGTATCTTTTTAAAAAAAATATCAAAGTAGGTAACAGAAGAAAAAAAATATTATTAAGGCCTTGATAATTTATTATTTATTTTCAATGAAGAACTTTAAAAATTACTATATTGTTTGAAAGTCTTCTTCCCCATGTGTCGTGAGTGAGAAACTGGCAAAATAAATTTTCATAAATAAATAAAACTGAACCCTCCTACTGAGTTAAGTTAAACAGCATATTTAACATAGCATTCCTATTGTGCATGGATCTTTTAACCTCCATGATCAAGAAATCCAGAAATTGTTATGTTCTGATAGCTTCAAAATACTAGGGATATAGCCAATGCCCACAATTCTAATAGATGTGTTCAAACCCAGTCCTCCACACTTGTTGAACTTAATAATTAGGATGAGATTTCAAGTTTAATATATCTTGAGGGAATCACATTGGGCTCTAACCTTTTGGCTATCTCTCTTTAGTAAAAATTAACTCCCTAATTCAGTATATTCATTTTGAGCCAAAATGATGATCTACAGTTGTCACTAAAAATTGGAAAAAAATCAGATTGTGTTCATTTTGGAAAATGTCCTAAAGAATACTTGCAAGCAGAATTAAATATTTTCTCCGGCTATGCCTACTCTATTGAATAAAATTGCACAAATTTTTAAATGAAGACACTTGAGGCAAATCCTATAATACTTTTAGCATTAGTATTTCAGGAATGTTATATTCATCTGGTGTGCACTTTTCTTGTCTCTTTGTCCTAACTTTTACATTAGTGTGATGGTATGTGGAAATGACTTTGGGAGACAGGGCAATGAGAACAGATAAAAGAAGGCAGCTTAGCCTACAATAGTAATATGGATAAGACAAACACGTGACTTCCTCTCCATGCCTCTACTCTATTTTCACATATTGAAAACTCTTAAATTCTTCTTTCCGCTATGGCAGTGGAAAACTTGGAGGTATCTACAAGTAGTCCTCAACTTATGATCACAAGTGAACCCAAAATTTCTGTTGTTAAATGAGATATTTGTTAAGGGAGTTTTACCTCATTTTATGACTTTTCTTGTGACAGTTGTTAAGTGAATCACTGCAGTTAATAAGTTAGTAACCTTAAGCAATTGAATCTGCCTTCCCCATTGACTTTGCCTGTCAAAAAGTCGCAAAAGGTGATAACATGACCCTGGGACACAGCAAAGGTCATAAATATGAACCAGTGCCAAACATCTGAATTTTGATCACATGATCATGGAGATATGATGCAAAGGTCATAACTATGAAAAATGTTCATAAGTCACATCTTTCAGTGCCGTTGTAACTTTGAACAGTCACTAAATGAACTGCTGTAAGTCGAGGACTACCTGTACTTGGTATCATAGCATGTAGCTTCCTGAATACTTTTATAGCTGTCCTTTTGACAAGCTCATATTTCTAGCACACTCTTAATTGACCATCAGTCAATATTTGAAAAAGTTTACATCCTTTAACCTTTAACCCATCAAACAACAATATCTGTCTATCTCAGTTTCTTGGGAAGCACTCGATAGGTGGATAAAATGCCAACCCCAGTCTAAACATTTGGCTGACTATGCGGCCATCCATAATAACAATGAAGGACATTGTTGCAGGTGAACAAATTGGGAGAAGTGTAAAGTGGTTGGGGTTATAAAGAGTGAGCATCTGCACTGACAGCTCCTCTCAATTGACTGTCCATTCTGATTTTCTCAAATCTTCATTCCCATGTGATCACCTTTTGCAATCTTCTGACAAGCAAAATCAATAGGGAAACCAGTTTCACTTAACAACTTTACTAACTAATGTTATTAACTTTAAAAACTGCAGTGGTTGGCTTAACTTTGGTAAGAAAAGTCGTATAATGGGACAAAACTCACTTAACAACTATCTTACTTAACAACTATCTTGCTTAGCAATGGAAATTGTGAGCGCAATTGGGAGTCTTAAGTCAAGGACTACCTGTAGTCAAAAAAGAAGCTGCAGAGTAGCACTTGATAGAGCAGCCATGGAGGTCATGGAAAATACATTAAGATACTGTAATGTGTCTATAGAGAACGAATTTGGTCTAGTGACTAAGGCGCCAGGCTAGAAACAGGACACTGTGAGTTCTAGTTCTCTCTTAATCCTTTTTGCTGCCATCTAGCAGTTGTCCAGATTTTATTTTATTTTTTATTTTTTTTTATAAAAACTTTTTTTATTAATAATTCAAATTTAAAAACAGTGGACATGGTTTGACATCTCTGGTTTCTAACATTTCCGTCTAATTCCAATTAATAAGTAATATATTCCTTAATCTATATACAAATTTACATATATCTTACTTCCTTACATGTCAAGCACACTACGTAATCCCTCCTAAATAAACTATATCCATATCCAATAAACCTATATCTCACTCACAAGTTCAATATACATTGACATATACATTTCTGCAGTTGTCTAGATTGTAGAAGACTAGATTTTATATCCTTATATATAGATTGTAGGAAATAACATCTAATAAAACCAAAATGCCACCGGTAGCTAATAACAGGATAGTTTCATCTGAGGCCTTGGATCTTTTTCATCTGTCTATTTATTAAAACTTAGAATGCGCAACAGCTTCATATCCAGTTAATGCTAGAAGTTGCAAGGGTGTGAATTAAGAAAGGTGTTTTCTTTATTTTATTCTAAAATAAGAAACAAATATTTTTCAAAGTTTATATGAGATACTATGAAACAGAATACAGTTCTCTTTTGTATAACTGCTAAATATGCATTCCTACAATGCAAGAAATCGATGTAACTTTTATTTTTTTGTAGGGATAACGGCTGCAAAACTCAGCTTGTATTTTTGGGAGAAAAAAAATCTATTCCATTAATCAAGCATGAAGTCTTACACAGATGGCTGATAGAATAGATTATGTCTAGTAATCCTTTTGTGTCCTAGAAGATTAAGGATATTCTGGTGCAACAGCAGTCAGCTGACACTTTAAAAAAAAAACCCTAAAAATTCTTGGTATAATCCGGCAAGGGCTAAGGCTTTCCAGGATCATAGGTATTTAATGTCTAAAGACCATTCTGGTGTATTGAGGGGGCGTAAACCACATATTTCTGGTTTGCTGCTCGCATTAGTCCATGCAATAAAGAAGTATTTCTGCAGTGACATTTCAATCTGGCAGCCTAAATCTTATGATCAGATCAGCTTCAGACATACTTCAGGGCAAAGGCACAGTGGTGGAAAGCGAATAAGAAAGATGGATGTGTCACTAGGTACAGGAAAGAAGGAGTGCTCATGCATTCTAAGGTCTCTGTGATGGACTGGCGAGATATGGATCTCTATGAAGATTACAAATCTCCTTTTGATTTTGACACTGGAGTTAATAAAAACTACCTTTATTTACTGCCCAGAATGACTTTCTCCCCTCCTGAATCTCCTGTACTGAAGAATTCTGGTAACTCTCTTATATTTTAATAGCTGTAATGTTTTGAAAATGAGTACTATTGTAAGAAGAGATCAGCTTGCTTTTAACATTTAATAAGGTTCTGAAAACAGTCATACTGTAAAAAGATTCTCAATATTTAGAAACAACCTTTTTTGTACTGTAATCTTACTGTGTACAGGAATATTACTGCTTAGATAGAAACTATTGAAAGCCTAGTTTAGAACATGAATAAATAAAATGGAATCTTGATATTTGATATTGCCATGCAACTTCTAAACCTGCCTTGAGGCTCTTAGGGTTGTAGAACAGTTGGTTTCTGATTCATGGGAAATAGAAATGACTGTATACCCAAAATGTAATTATTGAAAAATAGTGTTCCAAATGTATTAGATTTGACTTCTCTTTTAGGGATTAAATAAAACTCACCTCAGATGGTGGATTTAGCTGTTTAGAAAATTCATAACATACTATTTAGATATAAATAACAAGTTGCACTGTTACTTTAGATTTTTTGCAAATAAAAGTGTTCAGGCATCATTTATTTTATTTTGCAATTTTTGCCTCTGTATTTGATTAACAAGCAATAGTACTCTTCTAAGTGATTTTGAGGCTTTCTGATTGGTATATAATTTGATTTTTCTATCCGATTACAACAACTTCAAAGTAGTTGACAGCCTAGAGGTATAATTTGATTCAGATCAGGAAGTCGTAGATTTGATGTTTCCATAGTTCATGACAAAACTCACTGTTTGTTTCTCCTGCCCCTAAATCTTTACAATGATGCGAATTGTGCTTTGGATACTTCCAAGTATTATACAATAGGAGAATTTATAAATAGTGTTCAATAAACATTAATTAGCATTAATTTCTAAACCAGGAGCAAACATTCTAATGTTGCCCAGTGGCAGTGCTTAAATTGTCTTAGACAATGTGGTCTATGGTGTAGAATGCTCAGAGCAGTAATTCAACAACCCCTAGAGCCCCCCACATTTTATATATCCTTACCACTTGTAGGCATCTTAATTTCTAAATGGATTGAGTGAAACTTTTGTAAATTTTAAATATTGGAAAATGCTCATTATGAATTTGCCGGAGTTTGCAAATATTGCAATAATGTTGTATGTGGCTCAGAGTCGCCTGGCAGTGAGATGGGCAGCAAACAAATTTAGTAAATCAATAATAATGATAAAAAGCGTATTCCAGATAACTTACAGTAAATTAGCATGTCAGGTTTGAGAATATTTTGTCTTCCTACTCTACTTCATGGTGAGAGGAAAAGGGATTTATGATTGGAAAATTCTACAACTTTTTTCAGCTACATATGATAAAAGAGTTTGCATATTATTCATATTAAATAGTACCCCATTATTATTCAGTTGCTGAAAAATATCTATATACTTTCCATTGCAACTTAAATTTTCCATGTTTACACTAAGTGAATGATGTCAGATTTAAGTTTTCTGTAATTAATATAACATATAAAGTGTCTTAGAACTCAGTCTTTCTATCCATAAGCAGGATAAAAACCAATACAATATCACAGGAGAAAATAAAGTTTGAAAATGGGGTAAATCAAGCCAAAAACCGCAAAGAGCAATATTTTGGTAAAAATAATAATAATGGCCTAATACATCCCATGGAATAGCCTGTTGAATTTTGACTTGGAATGTTGTAAAATTATATTCTCATACCCTGTAATTATTTCATGTTTGTTTGTTCATTCGTTCATTCAGTATAACTATAGGATTCAGTTTGGTCATAAACTCAATCCTACTGCAAATGGATAGCACACTATGCAGATAACTACTGACTCTTCAAATCACAGGGACTCTAATAAATTGCCATGGTATTAATTTATTCAGGTCTGGAAACAAATAGTTTTGTGTGTCACTTCTTCATTGTTTGTAACATTAAATGCCATTCCTCTAAAATGAGAGCAGTAGAAAGAAATTTCTGTGACAGGAGTATATTATGGGGAGAGAAGGAGGATGGGCATACTCTTTGCAGTATCTTGTGTCTGGAGATAAGTATGTGCCCATTGTTGACAGTTACTGCAATATGCTGTGTCACGAATCTCTCCAAGTTTTGCTTCTTAAGTTCAGTGGCTACTTTTAAGGCCAACGGGGCTAGTTTTTTGAAAGTCTGAAATGAGAAATCTTCGGAGGACAGTAATACTAGAGAGGAAAGCCACATAGTAGATCCAAAATCTAAATATCACAAGAGACTTTTATTTTTTTTCCCTCTTAAACAAAGCAGGTCACTATTAGGAATGTTTTACTAATTTAATTGATCATTATTAAATATGGCTTTCTTCAATCTTTATTAAACTGTTTTTAAGCAGGGCGTCTTGGTTTTTCATCAGAATAATTCTCCCTGACAGGAATTCATACTTCTGCTCCCACCCCACCTTCTATAAATAAATACATTTACTAGCAGTGGGTGGAGATTATATGCTGTAATGCATTAGGACTTTGCCACCTCATTTGCAGCTCTACAGCACCCCAAGACTGAGTTGTCAAATTTTTATGGAGTGACTATAAGATCAAAAATAACAGAATGGAAAATCGACGTTGGCATCCACTCAAAATATGATCAACTTACTGGGGGGAGAGGGGTGACAGCTCCTATAGCCTACTGGCAAATCAGGACATCATGAGTCAAAGTTAGACCAATAGGAGAATTGCTTATCCTTGACCTAAAAGAAAAGGGTTATGCTTAGAGCTATTGCTGTTGTAATTGCTTTGCAATATAATAATCGGTAATATTCTTAATTATAAAATAACTGGTTCAGGTTCATTTATAGGATTGGCTCCTGGATATAGGGAGCCCCCAGTGAAGCATCAACTTGTGGTCCAATACTTAGTTTGCAGATCATAATCAAAAATTACAGTGGGGCTACAAAGTTCTGTCCAGCCATACTTTCAATTTTCTCTTTAAATGAAAACAGGGCATTGACGTCATGTGGATCAGAAAGGGTGGCTAAGTAAAATTGCTTGGCATAGCTTACTGTTAGACAGGGCGGGGGAAGGAGCAACCATCAATAGTGTGCTCTATTCCTCGCAGCTATTTATGATGAAATGTGCTACTTGAAACTAAGTTGTCTGGGTTTTGATTGGAATTGATTCTTGACTTGGCATTTAAATTACCTAAACAAAACAAATCAAAACCCCAACAACCTGTTTCTTTGCCCCCTGATTTATAATTTTTATAATTTCCCTAAAATGAGCTTTAGTCAGTTGAACTTCACATTTGATACTTAGCTTTTTTCACATCTTGCAGTACATCAGTTCTTTTTTCATACTTAGCCTGTCCTATTGGCTTCCATTCTACCTCACTGTGGAACATCTTTGTAGTGTGATGTCAGGTTGACAATTTTGATCTGCTTTTTTAAAGGTCTGCTGAAAAATGAAGCCATTCCTGAAGGAGAAGATGTGGTTGCTGCAATTAATGTAGAAGCTCTCTCTGAAGAAGAACAAGAAGAGCTTAGAAGAGAGCTTGCTAAGGTAAATTTAATTTGGAATGATAACTTTTTGTGCAATCTTTAACACTAATTAGGAACATTTACTTATACACCTATATTTGGCAAAGATAAAATGATTGAATTAACAGATTGTGCAAAGCGATGTTGTATTTAACTATGATTTAAGAAATCATGGTAATCTGGAAGCCACACTTCTGCTTTCTGTCCTTCTGAAAGGTTTCAAGGATTATGCCTAGAGATGTCATCAGAATGGGAGGATCTAAAATTTAACCCTAATTAACTCTATTGGAGGTTTGGCGCTACAAATACAACTGCCTGCATGTTGACTGTGAACTTATTATTGACATACCGTATTTTTCAGAGTATGAGACGTACCGGAGTATAATACCTTTTTTGGCGAGGAAAAGAAGAAAAAGAAATCTGCCTCTGCCTCTGAGCAATTTTGCCTCGTTGCAGCAAACAGCAAACAGTCTGCTTTACTTTCATTTCATTTTCAGCATAGCTTGATTAGCCCAAGGAGAAAAAAAATCTGCTCCAGCAATTTACCTCTCTGCAGCAAGCAGCAGAGCCTGCGCAAAACAGCTGAGAGCAAATCAGTTGAGAGTCGGGAAGCCGATCCAATCAACTTGTGCTAATTAGGATGTTCTGAAGCTGAAAGGAGCTGTTTTTTCTTGCTGTTTGCTTGCAAGGAGGTAACTGCTGCGAGGCAGAGGTCAAAGGGTGGGGGCCAGTGGGTAGGTGGGCCTACATTTGATGTATAAGACGCACCTAAATTTTCATCCCCGTTTAGGGTGGAAAAAGGTGCGTCTTATACTCCGAAAAATACGGTAATGTATGTATTGTCTGCTCTTTTTCTGATGTTGCTGTGAATAAAATAAGCTTGGTTTTTCAAAATGATCTGAATGGTATGGTGTATCCTTTTGGAAAGTCATATATCAGCATGTGGCTCCCTTAGTATCCCTGGCGTGTGGGGGAGCTAAAATGTTTTGGGTGAGTTGGAATGAAACGGAAGGCTTAAAGGTACCTATTTCAAGTTTCATAATCAACAGAAATTTACAAATTAAGCTGATTTCTCATTTGGTGGAGCAACGAAGCAAATGAATTCCGTAAACCCCTGCTTGGCTCAAGGCACCCATTTCATGTCTTTAAAATAATCTAAGTCATCCACTAACACTTCCCTATGAATTTAAAAAAGCCATCTGTCTAATGATGACATCCCAAGCTATACTTCCATAGACTGCTCTTCTGTAAAAAACAAAAAACAAAAAACAAAAACCCTCATACTGTTCTGACCTAAGCTTCCCAAGAGCATGAAGCAGACTCCTTGTCCTGACAAAACCCCCTTTTTATTAAGTTACTATGAATTCCTCTCATTCACATCTAGCAAAGTCTCTTTCTTTTTTTAAAAAAAAATTATAAACTTTATTAAAACACATATAAAACACATATAACACATATAACAAAAACATAAAAATACATTATACAGTAAACAATTATAAATAATCAATCATTTGAAGTGTTTGTTTCGTAATGGTCTTTCAGGTAATACAGTTATACTTAAGAGGGAGAAAATGTAAAAAGAAACTATTAAGTTAAGATTTAGGGGAATAAGTATAACTAGCAAAGTCTTTCAAAGGAGAATTTATAGTCACAGACCTTATCTGGCTTGGAGAGCTGCCCTGTTGACATCTTCAAAACTTGGCAAGGAGTCTCTGAGAGTCATGAACCAATTAAGCGAACTAATTATCTCCTGCAAACTCCCCTCCCCTTTTGCTCCTATGGGATGGGCCATTCACCGTCCACCTGTGGCTTTACTCCTGAGTCGACCCTTGTTCCTTAGCTGTTCCCTTCTCCTGGCAGCTCTGCACATGCGCCCTCTGGGAACAGGCTCCAGCTGTTCTTCTGCCCCATTGATGTCTGACTCCGAAGTCAGCTGACAACTGTCAGACGGCCCTGGCCCCATCTCTTTCTCTGATGCAGAACACTCATCAGAGCCTTTCCCAGACTCCAGGACTGGGCCATGTTCCTCCCCAATCTCCTTATTGTCTGAGTCTGCCACCAGCTCTGCTGGAGGGCCACAACACATACAGTAATTAAAGGTCATTTTGGGATCTTTATAAATAGTTATGGTTACATTAGGGACCATCTCTTGCCTACTTGTGTCTACCCATCCAATCTGGGCCAACAGGATGGGCATGCTTTGGATCCTATTGGTTAAGAAATGCTCATGGGTGGAGCCTAGAAGATGTGCTTTTTCTGCCATTATGCCGATCATATGGAAAATTCTCCCGCTGGAGATTAGGATGACCCTAACCCTTCTAGCCTTTTGTGAGGTTCTAAAGACCTGTCTTGGGGCCTCAACCCCTGATTGTGAAAGGACCCACCTCCTTGCTGTGTTAAAGTTGCTGATTTTAATATTTTCCTCAGCTGCTATGCGTTTTAATTTTTGTATTTGGGGTGCAGTTACTTTTTATTTGAAAATGTTTTCTGCCCCCAGCCACTTGTTGACATAGAAGTTATACAAATTAATTAAACAAATATATAGTGTTGTAGTAGATTCTTAGTAAAGTTGAGATTTGATAAAGCACTTATGCAAGTTTATGATATGTAAAGGTTTTTTTGCTTAAATTTATGAAACATAGTGTAGATCCTGCTGTGAACTAGAATACAGAGGTTGAATACCAGATACTTATTGAACTGACCTAATGTATTTGATTTAATTCTATCTAGTGTGTATGTTGAAATCTGCGGTAAAATATACACACGAATCTTCTGAAAGAAATGCTAGTAATTGTGTGAAATTTTTCTTATTAGTAACATTCTTTTTGTTGCTTTTCTTTGTGGATTCTGTTCCCATAGGTAGAAGAAGAAATCCAGACTTTGTCACAGGTGTTAGCTGCCAAAGAGAAGCATCTAGCTGAACTAAAGAGGAAACTAGGCATCACTTCACTGCAGGAACTGAAACAAAATATTTCTAAAGGGTGGCAAGATGTAACTTCGACAAATGCGTATGTTTATCTTGCTATTTGAGAGTGATGTGAAAGTACTTGAGTTTAAGTAGTTGAGTTCTTTGGATATTGTCCAGAAAAACCTATAATTTGAGATCTAAGGAGGCAGGTGTTTGTTTGTTTTTTTTAATTGGGAACTACTGGAGTGGGAAGTTGATTTCTCTGCGTGAATATCTGATTATTGCTTTTTTCTAGTGTACAAACATGGTTATTAAACAAGCCATTATAGTCTAATTTAGACAAAAGTTAGACCATAGATCATGTTTTATAATTGTAAAGCCAGGGTTCACACATTACAGGTAGACAAAACCAAACAAAACACATGATGGTTTAGCAGGACGTGTGAATATAGTTGTTTGCGGGTTTTTCTTCCATTAGGAGAGCTTTCAAATGTTTAATATGTATGTACTATTTATGTCATGGCAATTTTATTAGTTAAAGTAGCATGGCAGATGATTTTGATGCAGGTAATATTTAGAATTCTCCTAACAAGTATATCAACATCCTTGCCCAATTTACTACTACTACTACTACTTCTACTACTACTACTACTAAATAAAGACTTCAATTTTTAAAAATGTTGGTAGCTGAAGGCCAATCATTGTCTAAGATGAAAGAGACCTGACTTTTCTTGTACGTAGTTGCCTTTCAAAAAATCAAATACAATAACAAACCCTGGCAACAGATCAGTAGCTTTAATTTATCTTAATAGATGAAAGGAAAGCTTAGTTTAGAATTCAATCTAAAGCTGATGTTCAGTTGGAAATTCTAGTTCATTAAAAGGCTTTATTATGCTTTTCATGGGGGGTACATTACATCTTAATTTTAAACATCCTGAAAGGGAAATAGTTGAATATTTACATCCGGAACCTTTTAAGATTCAGGGGGTAGAAAAACCGTGATAACCTAAATTGACTGACTTTCCAATCTAGGTATAAGAAGACATCAGAAACATTGACTCAGGCTGGACAGAAAGCTTCGGCTGCTTTCTCAACAGTGGGTTCTGCCATCACAAAGAAGCTGGAAGACGTGAAGTATGTTTTATTTCTACCCCCAGTTATTTATGTTGTAATGGAGCTTAATTGTACCAGATTTTTTTTTTTAAAAAAGCCTAATACGGTCTGTGCTGCAGAATCTCTTTAGATTGTAGAAGAATACAAACACTTTCTTTCTCAGCTGTCATTTTGAAATGTTTCAGCAGACTGTCACCAACAGACAGGCAACAGAGCTCTAATGGTGATATCAGTATAATGGCTTTTCTTTGCTTTTCCTGTGTTATTACTTGCAATTAAACTGATTAAGATTTTACTGATGTTGTAATACACTCAAAAGAATTTCGGTTGCCGTATAGATGTGAAGCATAATAAACGAAAACAATGATCGAAGGACAGTAAAAGGCCGTAGAGACTTTGTTTTTATTGTGGATATAATGTTGATTCAAATAATTTTGATTGCTATAGATATATAATTTTGATTCTAATACAAAAACAACACCTAATAATAATGTTTTTTGTTAGAACTTTTTTTGTACATGATTAGTTGAGAATTTTGCAATTTACACTGAGTTAGCAGAGACTTGACTAAAATATATTTGCATGAACTCTTCACTTCTACAAGCTTCTCTTAACGCACAAATTAACAAAAGGAAATAATCTAAAATTTGAATTAGGAGCGGTAGGCAGCCCAGGCTATAAAAATAGAAGGTTTTCTCAGCATTAGCATGTTATGAATGTTATGAACTCCCCTGCGTGGACTTTGAAAACTCCCAATCTCCCTCACTTAGAATTAAATTGTTAATATGGTTTTGAATTATTGTATAGTTGATGAATGAGGATTTGCAGAAAAATGCTTCGGCACCGGGATGCAAGATTTTTATGTGCCCTGGTATTATATAGACTATGCCTCTGAATTCCATTCCATAGCATTAGGCTATATATTTGCAAGTTGAAAGTAGGACAGTTATTAATAAAACTTGAATATAACAGAATATTTAGATAACGCAAAATTTATATGTCAAATTAAAGCTGGAATCTTCTGGTTGATTTCCTGGCACAGATAAAAAAATCACTCTATTTTATTTTAATGCAGAGAATAATTTGTACTGACACTATTTTCTTGAAATCTTCAGATATCTACATATTTACAATACTTTGAAAAAGTATTTACGGTATATAGTATATTCTATACTTTTATATAGAATCATATTCTTATTTCTAAATTCTGCTTATTATCCTACAGAGTGTAAACATTTATTCTTTCAAATGAGATGTCTAAAAGGTTTGGAAAAAGTATGAGTCATTATGTAAAGGCACCTGAAACTCCTGTATTCTTTTACAAATTCTATCATTACGATACTGTCAAAAAATATCTGTTCTCTTCAGGAACATGCTAATCAGTCTTTATAACCAGATTTTCCTTTCTTTTAATGCTGCCATTTAGTATACGCTGTCTACAGCATTCAATTAGTATGCCTGCTATGAGGTAAAGTATGCGTTGTTTGCTAGAGTGCCCAAACTTGCTATATGTGGATAGGAATGTCTCTCATTTTGGTTGCTACAGGTACACCAGGATATTAAATATATATAAAATATCAGATTTATATATAAGCTGCTTGGCCACTCATCTGTATTTAAAGTAAGAGATACACTGAAAATGTAATCAATAGCGGGGGAAACCTATTTGTAAAGGTACAGCTTTGAACTTGATTCAGAGTAAAATTATTTTAACTATAGAATTCAGTAAACAAATCTAGAATGAGGGTGATAACCGTTTTAAAAAATTTTAAATCCTCATCGCTAACCAGATTGTGATGAGGAAGAAGGGTGCTTACTAAATTTAAAGTATCAGAGGTTATATCTTAAATACTATACTATTTAATTTTGTTTGTAGGCTCCCACTATTTTGTCTGAGATTGCATGTATATTTCTAACTTGGAAATCATTTTTTTCTTTTTTTTTAATTAGAAATTCTCCAACATTCAAGTCATTTGAAGAAAAAGTGGAAAACTTAAAGGTAAATTTTAACAATAAAATGTGTTGTTAAAAGGAGAAGGAATTGGTTACCAAGGAATTGATTTACCAAGATACTGGTAGTTTAACACTTATATTTCTCCCAACAATGGAATGATAAACAATTAGCACTATTGCAACTTCAAGATAGAATAGAGAAGAGCTTTTCTTCTTGAAAGTAGATCAAAGTAGATTCAGCATGAATACTTTTGGAAATATTGTACTGTAGTGGAAAGTGCTTTTATTCCACTTTGTGACTTTTTAGCTTTATTAGTACACAATATGTCAGGATTCTGGAAATTATAAATCCACACCTGAAACCAACTAAAGCCATGTTGCTAGGAATTCTGGGTGGTGTACTTGTAGCAGATCTGGAGAACGGGAATTTTTTTTTTAGAATTGCTTTTGTGTAAAAGGTTCTGAATTGACACTCTTAGCAAGCCAAGATGATGGGCTTCCTAGGTGTAATAGTTTCCATTCAAAGAATTGCACAAATAAAAATAGTGTTTTAACATAAAATAGGGTGTAAATATATTACAAAGGAAAAATTACCTTCTTCAGTATTAGAGGTCTTTTTTTAATCTCCAGTATTTTGCCACAAATTACCGCAAAGCTGTTGAAATGCCATATTTTCCCGAAAAATGCTAAAGGGGTATTTTGGATAGGACGGGGAATTTTTATAGTTGTATGGAAACCCTTCTTAAGTTGATGTGCTGCCTTAAATTGGTAAATGACTGCTAAATATATAAATGTATAGTCATCTACATGCTGGCTGAGGAATTCTGGGAGTTGATGTTGCAGTAGCTAAAGATGAAAGAGACTGGTCTAAAGCATAAATTATTTACAGTATCCATAGATTATCCTCATAAAAGTTTTAAATTGCCCTTTTAGTCTAAGGTTGGGGGAAATAAGCCTGCTGGAGCTGACTTTGGAGATGTCTTGAATTCTGCTGCCAACGCCAGTGCCACAGAAGCTACTCCAAAGCAGACTGAAGAGGAGACTCAATGATTGCCTCACCTTTGTACTGTCCACTGCCAGATGCTGCAAGCAAATGCTGAAGTGCATCACCTCTGCTGTTGACTCCTCCAGTATGTTCATCTGTTTAGCAGTTAGCTTTCCAAATATTTAATAGTTTCTTGAGGTTCAGAGTATTTTTGAAATAGGAAAATACCCTTGCCTTTGTTATTCTGCAGGACAGGAATTTTTTATGTATTTTGAGGATTAGGCTTAATTCCGGTCTAGGTAATCACTAAGTTACTGCATTACAAAAAATTAAAAACAGAGCTGGAACATTATGCACATGTGACATTTACATTATGACCCATCACCTCATGTATGCTTTCACAGACAAACCTTGAAAGTCTTTGTCTAGTTATTAAGTGGATACTCTTAATTGATACTCTTTCACTAATATTCTTTGGCCAAATAAATTGGTTTGGGTTTTGCAATGGCTACTGTACCACATTTTTTTTGCCGGTTTCAAAGCTGAAGATGGGTAGCTCCAAGCATGTCATCTGATTTATTGAAGTTCTCCAGAAAATATTCCTTTTGACAGATCCCAGCCTGGGACACATTTTTTCCTTGGAGGTTACAGGAGGATTTAATTCAGTTTTTGCCTTATCTACTGAAAGTTGCAGAAGTAAAATGAGCTTATAGGCATGAAGCAGATGATAAATGTAAAAAGCCTAATACAGCACAGTAGTGCTTTCAAATCATTCCATGCTATTAAAAGTGTTATACGTTTATTCTTCTCGCATGAATTTAAATCATGGGCCAGTATATTCCATCCTCCTCTCAATTATAATTGGTTAAAGCTGTGGGCAGTTTATATACTTATGTACATGGATTCTAGGAGTTTGCATCTGTAAGAAAAGGCCTTCAGTGAGCCTATCTAAATTGAAAACCCATGTTGAAGCTTGAGAATATATTTAAATATTGCGATCATAGATCAATTTCACAGATAAAATGTTAATTAAATTTGTTGCTCTAAAAAGATTTGATTTTGCAGAAGCAAAATGTACTCCACCTTTATATGTTTATTTTTTGGCACCTTATAAAATATGTTTTGCATATGTTTTTGCTACTTTTAATCACCAAGCTTAAACTGAACTAGAACACGTCCTTAAGATGCACCGTATCTTTGGCTTTGTCTTTATAGCTGCACCAAAAATGTTACACATCATATAAGTCAACTTACGCTGTATTTGACAGCTTTCTGTAGCATTTCAGATTTAATCTGAATACTTGATTACGTATACAAATAAAATGCATTGTATTGTCAAACATAAAAGGCTACCTGAATGTTTTCAAACATGGTTCTATGTTTCATACAGTTCAGTTGTATGCATATTTACTTTGAATTCAGTTGCATATTAGTTACTTTTAAAATACTTAGCTATAATTCTTAACACACGGTATATTGCTCCCAGGATCTGCTTGTAGTCATGATGTTAATTTGTTTTAGAGAGTTAAGTTGGCAGTTTTCTGATTTTTCATATATCAGCTCAAAGGTTTTTTTTCTAGTACATGCAGCTTTTAGGTACTTTGTTTTTCTATTGGTTTTTCTCTTGCTTCACCATGTTTCCTAGTTCTATTCCACCGTCCTTTCCTCAGCTCCATCAGAATTACCGGTAAATTGTGCTGGGTATAAGTCTTTTTAACAAGAGAATCCTTTCTTAACTGTTCCAGTCGGTTTCATATAGTGTGATTTTATTTTTGTTTACAACAATCTTGTTCAGTTGAATTTTTCCCTATTTATATGTACTGAATTCTTGCTGTGCTTTGGAATCATATGCTCTTCCACACGCATACAAATTCTGCACTGCAATTGCAGTTAGAACTTTTGTAAAATAAATATTGGCTTCCAACTGGTATGTTAGAGTTTAGACAATGTAAAACAAGATGAAAACTGCCGCTGTCCTTTCATCTCAGGTGTGGACTATTGTAGTGCACTCCTATGTGGGGCTGATCTTGGAAGACTGCTTGGAAACTGCAGATGGTGGCTGTTTGGACAGTTACAGGCACATCTTGATATGCTCATGTAATACCTCTGGTTCAGAAGCTGCATTAGTAACCAGTAGCACAATTCCAGGTGCTAGTTGTTGTCTAGAGTAACTTTCATGGGAAAAAGGCTAGGTACTGGAAGGAGGGCTGATCTCTGCATTCTCCAGATCCCATAGATAAAAACATATTTGATGGGGTTCCTCAATCTTATTTTAAAACGGCCTTTTAAACCCAGTTTTTCTCCCAGGCCTTGGATTAATCAATGGTACTCTTAGTACTGATTAGTCAACAGTACTCTTTTCATTTGGGGGTATGCCAAGTGTGTAATGCTTCCTTTGATCATTGGTTTTGTCAATAGTTTCTGTAACTTAAAATATTAGGGTAAAGATACCCTAAAAAGCAAAATAGGGTTATAAGATTATAAAGTCTTTTATAATCTTGGGCTGTATGTGGTGCATGTGGTCATAACCATAGGTGAGTCTCCAAAGCAGCATAATACAATTTTGGATTATAAAGCACAAGTGATAAATAACTGTATTACAGATACATTTTAGTTTTCCTTACAAATGGAGATACATTTTGATGCAGCCTGATCCTGAGACGTCATAAGGTACAACATAGAAGATATGAGAATAAATGAAAATATATTTATTTTAGGAAATCATTATTCCTTACAGGTGTACAAGCCTTGTTATACTAAATAATTAATATAGACAGGTAACACCAAACTTTTGATATTCCAAGAATAGATTTGCAGATAAGTATTACATTTTGTCATTTTGCCAATTTATTGATGGCTTGAATGGTGTTAGGTGGCATACTAAATCCAGGATCTCCCCTTTGAAAAGTTTATTTATCTTCCAGGGTACTCTAGGTACTAACATTCACTCGTGTGCTACTATAACATGCTTAACCATGTTTAATTAAGGTTTACCTTACCCAATTGATTGAATTGCCCAACACACAATACAAGCTGAATTTGTGAACCCACTAGGCCAGTTTGTGGGTCAGTCTGTCAGGAATAAAACAACTATTTTAGATTTTAGAAAAACAATTCTTGCTATAATTAACTTCCAAGTAAAAACCACAAGGCGGCAGTAGTTGAACAAAAATAAAGACTGAACTTCTTGATAGAACAACAGAGTATATCTTTTTAAACTTTGGTAACTTAAAACACAATTGATTTGGTTACTCTGAATTATTAAGCAATAGGATGTTCATACATGTACAGTTATTTTGAGATTTCAGTTTTACAATATAATTATCAACCATAGCTTAATTCTGGGTATTTCTGAGAAAACTTCATGAACATGTTAAAAAGTTGAGTGGAAGACTGACATTTACTGATATTTGAGAAATGGAGAAACAGATGGAGCGGGAAGGCATGGAATTTGGGGGGGGGGGAATCTGAAATTCACTTATAATGCCCTAAGCGGTCCAATGATGATGAAATAAATACCATTGATTTATTAGAACGCTCACTATTGAAGTGGACACTTTTCAAGATCGTGAATTGCTTAGTGATTAAGGCACAGGGGCTAGAAAGCTGGAAAGTGCGTTCATATCCTGCCTTAACCACGAAAGCCGGCTGGATGACTTTGGGCCAGTCACATTCAGCCCAACCCGCTTCGGGGATCGCTGTGGGGAGTATATAGGAAAGAAGGTTTGCTGGATATATTCACAGCCTTGAAGTTATTTGTAAAAACAAAGTATACAAAACAAAACAAGATTTCAGAATTCTCTGTCCCAGCTGGGATTCCCATTCTCCCTCCTAATCCCTGGCTTTGCTGAGAAGGAGCATCAGCTTTATCGCCCTAGAAAGATTAGGTGAGCTCCCAAGCGTGTATCACGTAACCACACTCGAACTACTCGACCTTGAAGAAAGCAGCCGAGCGTCTAAAGCTCCGCGCCGCAGCGGAACGAAGGATTCGGGTTCTGGTTCAACCCGAGAGTTTTTTCCCCCCCTATGACATTTGGTGAACTTCCGCTCTATTCCAGACACAGCCCCTCCTACTCAGAATCTCTAATGATGTGTGGAGACGAGTTGGAGAGTACAGCTTCCGGTGTGGGCGGAGCTTAGCCCGCCGCGTTCGGCTTCAGTCATGGTAGTCGCCGGTCTCTTAGCTGTTGCTGCTGTTGGGCGAACTCTACATCGGGGAGCTGCTTCGGTAGGAAGGCGCGTCTCCTGCGTCAGTCCTGGGGTGACGTTTGGCTGTCGCCGGGAGGCTTCTTCAAAAGAAGGGGAAGTTGGCGGTGATAGTGGAAGCAAGGTACGGCTCCGTGCATCCTTTCTTACTCTTCCCCCGGAACTGCAGAAGTGCCGCCTTAATGGGGTCCTTTAACGCTCTCGCCTAAATCAGAGGTCCTCACACTTGGCAGCTTTAAGACTTGTGGACTTCAACTCCCAGAATTCTCCAGCCAGCTATGCTGGCTGGAGAATTCTGGGAGTTGAAGTCCACAAGTCTTTAAGTCTACAAGTCTTAAAGCTGCCAAGTTTGGGGACCCTTGGCCTAAATGCTTTGTCCGGGGACGGCCTGAGGCTGACCCTGAATTAATTCGGTATCTGAAGGCTGTACGGAGAAACGTTTTCCCTCTTGCCTAGGCTCGAAGACAGCTTTGTAATCTCTCTAATGCTGGGCACCCTTTACAGCCCTTCTGTCTTTTTCCTGGCTTTAACTATTGTGATCTTTGTTATCATAAGAACAGCCTTCTCTCATTCTTTTATATAAGTTTGCCGTTATGTTTTTTTCCCCCTTAGGACCCATCTTCTCCTGCTTAAACAGGGGACTGGACTAGAAGACCTCCAAGGTCCTTTCCAGCTCATTCCTTCTATTTTATCTCTTTACCTCTCTAGCACACGGTCCATCATTCTATCCTTAAACACAGAAAACAAATGTGTTTTCTTGATTGTCAATGGCAGTGACTACAAGGCATATGGCTTGACATGTTGACATATTATTAATCTAGAATAGATGATTCACTTTCCATTTTTACTTCTAAGTCCTTCTTTTGGTTTCCAAATGGAAACCAAATTTTAGAGGTTCATAGAAAAATAATTAGATATTATGGCATACTCATTAGTCCAATATGTACATATTTAATTTTCTGGCATAAATCTACACAATCAAAGGCTTTTCTGTAAGCAATAATCCAAAAGGAAACTTTTGTTTTTAAAATATATTGCTCAGTCTCCATTATTCATTCAGTGTTAACTATCTGGTTTTATGTCTTTCAATCTTTCCAAAACTTGTCTGTTCATTTGATTTATCTGTATCAACATATGGCACTATTCTTTTTAGTAAACAAAATCTCCTAAAGAATTCGTGCAATACAGTAATTTGTGTGTTCTTTTGCTTTTTTTTTTTTGTTAGTTTAAGAACACCTAAGTACACCTGCCTTCTAATACCTAGGCCCAGAGAGATTTGCTCCACATGTGTTGACATAGAGCGATTCCACAAAGATTTTCAATCTACCTTCTGAAATTGTTTTTGTAGTTGGCTCATACATTTCTGCAACAGTTTGATAGAAAATGACAGGGTAGATTTGATTTAAATCAAGTCAGTTTAAATCACGATTTAAATCATGATTTAAATCACTAGTAAAAAGGCTTGATTTAAATCCTAATTTTTAAAGAGCAGTTGTCATCTGTCCCGCAGCAGCTCGTCCTCTGATCTGCTGTTGATTCACCAACAGTCCTGATATTGCAGAATATACAGCCTCATGCTACATAACTAAGCTCCATTTCATGCTGAATATACTAAATTATCAATTTATCTTAAATAGAAAACTAACTTTAGATAGATTTTTACTCCAAAAGCATTTTATTAAAATAAATTTGATAAGAATAAAAAAAATCCAATTTAAATTTTAAAAAATCTGATTTTTTGATTTTTTTAAAAAAAATTATCAATTTTTTTCCACCCTGGCAAAATCTGTTATTGTATTATAGCTGAGCATATAATTAGTAGTGCATTTTTAGTGTTATTGCCACTTCATTCCATTTGGGTCTCATACTGTAGACATGGGTGTCAAAGTCGCTGCATCACGTTGCCAATACGTGATGTTTTGCGATGTTTTTTCCATTCACGGAGCTGGGGTGGGCGTGGCCTGCACGTGACGCATCTGGCCCGTGGACCGCCAGTTTGACATCCCGGCCCTAGATAGCATATTGTATAATTTAAAATTGTCTGTGCTGTTCAGCCTAATTTATTCCTAAAATATCCAGTCATATTTGCTTTTTAATGTATTATGATCTACTGCATTATTTCATGCATCTGAGGCTGAATGTTGGCAGTTAAAATAAGAGCCTTGTAGCCTGATCATCTTTGGCAGTCCTACAGCATTCAGTGAAGTGAATACTTTTGGCATACTAGATTACAGATTTAGGCCACAGATTTACATTAGTTTGTCTGACTCTTTAAGAACTGTTAAGTTCAGGTTCCAAGACAAGCATTTGAGACTATTTATTTTTACTTAATTCCACTATATACAGCAGGGCATTCTAAATTTAGAAGGGAATTTTTGTAGTTCAGGGTTGAACGATGAGGCTCCTTGGTGCTTTCTAAACTTGATTGTTTTCTTGCAGACATTTCATTACCAAACTAAATAACTAGGTAAGTCTGATGATATTATCTAATTTGGTAATGAAATGTCTGCAAGAAAACAGCCAACTTCAGAGGGCACCCAGGACCCCACTATTCTAAATTAATCTTACAATTATTTTAAACAATGATTAAAATGCACAGCATAAAATTGTTAATACTATAAAAGAAAGGCCATGTGAAACTCTGGAGAGAGATTTTGAAAAAGCCCTGTTATTTCATTGTAGGACTAGGCCAGGGGTCCGCAACCTTAAACACTCAAAGAGCCACAAAGCTCCTAACCGGAAGCCCCCCGTTCAATTGTGGAGCCAACGGGAAGTCTTGTTCCCCCACCATAGAGTCTCCTAGCGCAGTGTCCTTTTTCCTCTGCTGAACGGAAGTCCGATTTTCCCATCATGGAATGGCATCCTTTTTCCTCTACCTGTCCTAACCAAAAGCCCTATCAATTGTGGAGCCGACCTCCACATTTAAGGTGTTCCATAGCTGTATTTTACACTGCCTGCTGTTTTTTAACTATTATGAAATGGAACATACTGCCGTACATGTTACATTCTTAGCCACTTCAACTTCCATGCAGAACTCTTTATCTAGGAATAAATAAGTGTAACACTGCCCACATCTCCATCAAGATCAATGGTCTATGAATGAATGTTTCAGATTATTCATATGATTCCTGCTACTGTTTCTTGATACCCTTAATTTCTCTATAAAATAAAAATGTCTCTGTAAAAATTACATTGAATGTTAATACATCAAATCTGATAATTTCCTAAATTAAAATGACTGCTTTATCTAGGTGCCTTCCAAGAATGTGGAATCCTTTGCGTCAATGTTGAGGTCCTGTCCTTTAATTCAGATGGGACCTGCCAAAGACAAAATTGTCATAGGAAAAATATTTTACATATTAGAAGATGATCTATACATTGATTTTGGTGGCAAATTTCATTGTGTTTGCAAGCGACCAGCAGATGGCAAGTAAGTATAGTCATACTATAGATATTTAGTATGCACAAATCTAGATAGTATGTGTTATAGTGAACTATTTGTATGATGTTATTGTTGAATAATATCTCTTCTTCAAATTTTCTAAATATTTCATTTTTTAAAAATACTGACTGAGCATTTTCCTTACAAAGAGTAATCAGCTTAAGAGATCATGCATGTGCAAGGCTTCAATGGCAAAAAGGATCTTTTATGTCTTTCTGCCTCAAATATGCTGCCTTAAATATGGCAACATTTATACAGAATATCATTTTCCTGATGAGTTGACATCCAGAAGAACGGAACATCAAATTGGTATTCAAGATTGCTGCATTTAGTTTTTGCATTTTGCCTAACCCAGGCCAAATTTTGCATTTTTAAAGGGAGAGAAAGGTATGAGGCAGGTCTCCAGAAAGAGGCTCAGAAAACAGAAAATAATGGTTGAGAAGATCAAGCGTGAGAGAAGAAGAAAAAATATTTTGCAGGGGAAGGGGAGAAAAGGATTTCAGAACTATCTTTAAGGAAGCAAAAAGAAAGAGCAGAAACTGAGGTGGAAGAATCCATAAATAAGAGCCATTTATTAGTACCTCGTTCAAGTTGGAACCTAGCAATTTATGGTTTGCCTCCCAAGTGAAAAAACTGCCAAAATTTGATGATATTACTCTTCTCCTTTGACCAGGTCAGGAAAACAGACTTTATTCACTGGAATTCTTATTGAGCTAGCAGAGTCTTTAAAGCCTCAGGATTTTCCCCCTTTCCCTCCTTCTTATATCTGGCGCTGTGTTCTTAATCTTGGCAACTTGAAGATGTATGAACTTCAGCTCCAACAACCTGGAAGTTAAGGGCCACACTTCTTCAAGTTGCCAAGCTTGACAAACACTGCTCCAGAGTGTTAAGGCAGAGCCAGTTTGAAGGTTTTCCCCCCTAATGTTTTTAATGCTGTAATGCTTAAATGCCTTTCCCAGGCTTATATATTTTGTAACTGTTGCTGCATAGTTTCCCCAAGGTCATTTCTTTGGCTCTCCACAAGTGCCCCCTCCTAAATCATTCTGCTCCTATTCCTACTGTGAATTGCAGTTATCTTAATAGCCTTAGCTATACTGATAGCTGTGTGGAGAAGATGCAAAGATAAGAGCTCGTCATGTTAGTAATGCATTTTCGGACAGTTTCTTCTAGTTGAATTGGAATAAGTGGGTCCTTTTTCACAACAACCAATATGGGTACAAACTTTTACAGCTTCGTACCTACTATGCAAACAACACAAATTCAAAGAAAAAATAATTTGGGGAAAACATATAGGTTATGAGTTCTTAAATTCTTTTCAACACCTATACCCACAGTGGCCGTAACAAGCATCTACATTTTTTTTGTGTAATATAGTAATATGTCTATATTTGTGTTTCTTTTCCTCATGTTGCTCTTTGTGGTTTGTTGGTATGTATACACTAAGAAGCACATATGCTCTGGGGCCTGGGCCATAGGACCAGGAGGGTGTCGAATGGAGCTATTAACAGCCTTTTGAACAGCTGCCCAAATGCTGCTCCATAGGACAGCCCTGGGGGAATATTTTATAAGATGCTTTTGTCTGGAGTTCAGATCTAGATTTCGTCCATTTTCAAACTTGATCTTTCTTTTGCTGGTTGCTCCAGCTTTACCCAATTTGGTCCTGTTCTGTTCAGAGCATTTTCTGCTGTTGAATAGGACGGGCAGAGTTTTGAACCCCTTTACACAATTTATTTCCAGTGTTCTATTCAGATATAAAGAATAAAACTAATTAAAAGGAAGAGACAAGGTGGAAAAGAAATTCCACTTATGTGAGTTATACTAAAGTCTTTGAGAAGGCATTAGACCTATACCTATGTGGACTAACCTAAATGGCACCAGCAACTTGAACTGGACATAACAGCTTGTTTCAAAAGCCATCTCTCTTGGAATGTTATCTTGATAGCTTTTCCTTGAAAACACTTGGTTTTTTAAAAAAAATTTCAGTAAAATTGCCGAAGGCCTACTGCACTGTATCCAAATTTGTAGTATAACGTTTTCATGATTCCTGAATCGTCTGTTATTTTTTCATGTTGTATATTCATTTAAAAGTAGTTATAATTATCAATAGTGGCCATCTTTAAATGGTCATATTCTAGCTCTGTAAATTGGGTGTGTGTACACTATGTGTTTTATTTTACCACACCAATCATATGTCTCTGAATGATGTATAATACAATCATGTAAAAACAGTAAACTCAAGAAAGGAAATAAATTCAGCCTAGAAAAAAAATGTAAAAATGCCCATCCGCAAGCATTATACAGAGATCACTAGAGAGAAGATTGCTGCTGCTTCTAGTCATTGAATTTCACAAGAGAATTCTCTAATGATAATTACAAGTCAACTTTGGCAAGGCAATACTTCATGTAGCCCAGTATTGTGATATAAAGGGATTTTTAAGAAGTAATTGGCACTTTGAATTGGACCTCAGAATTGCAGCAATCTCAAAAGTGGTACTTTTCTGCTGTGGAGAAATGGTTTTACTAGTCTGGCTATTGCATTCTGGACACATCTCCAAAGATTGTCTCATGTATAAAATGCTACATAAACCAGTGGGGTGATCAGGATGTAAGTTCAGGTGAGTGAAGAAATCTAGATTTACTTGTTATATATGTTGTTATTCACTGTCTTATAATAACATATTACAAAATAAATAAAACAAATAAAATATAAAAATTGGTATAAGCTACCTACAGCCACAAAATGAGAATGGGAAAAATGAATAAGATCCAAAAGCAATACAAGATTAAATAAATGTTAAAGACATTCTATTACACAGCAATTAGTGTAATATAAACCACAAAAGAATAAGAGAAATGTGTCAAGATGAAGCTCCCTCCTCAATTCATTATGTTTCCTAATTTCCTATATATCAAGCTATGGGTATTTATGGCTTCTTCATTTGTTTCACTGTGCAACAAGAGCAAAGAGGCCATGTGAATACATGTAGTTCATGTTTTCTTACAGTAGCATTTGAACATCAAATGAGGTCAGTATCAAATATGAATGTGAAAAATGTTATTTTCTCTGAAATAGGTATTTCACATAGGTGATACCGCCCTTTCTGTGGAGGGGAAAGACTGGCTAAGGCAGGGGGTAAAACGGAGAATTAGTCTGGAATCCCTATGTGGGCACCAGAGGGCGAAGTCAGACCCCTCTTGAATGCAGTTGAACCGTATCTAGTCACATTCAGGTGCAAACTCTCATTCTGAGAAGATTCCTTTGTACAGGCTAGACTAGAGCAATAAAACAGCTAATTGAAATCTTCACCTGTGGGCCTGCTTGTTTGCTCCTGACACTTTCAACTTATAAATTATTATTATTATTATTATTAATTTAATTTGTATACCGCCCTTCTCCCAGAAGGGACTCAGGGCGGTGAACAGCCAAAATTAAAAAACATACAAATGCAAAAGTTAAGATAATTAAAAGAATTAAATCATTGGCTACCCAAATTTAAAACCCCAAATCCATAAAATTTAAAATCCCAATTAAAATGATTACATTTGCTGACAAGAATGCTTTTCTATATTTTCGTTTAAAGCACCTCTCCCCGTTAGAAAAAGAAACGGCATGGCATCAACTTTGACTTTTGTTAGTTGTGATTTTCAGTGCTGCCGCCACTTAAAACCTCTAAGTAGAAACGATCCTTGGCTCCATTTGTTCAGGAGGGCATAGTTTTATTAGAAGTCAAGTGTATTGCAGTAGTGCAGTACACTTTTCTAATATATATCTTTCTCAACAAATGGAGCCAAGGATCATTTCTACTTAGAGGTTTAAGTGGTGGCAGGTCTGACACAGTGACTTTTAGTAATTTTTGTTGACTTATAAAAAATGGTTTGTTTTATTTGTTCTTAGTCATAGTCCACTAAAGTCTCAGATCTTTGGTAAGATTGTTCTCCTTGTGCTATTTTCACGGATTAAAGAAATGGAAGGAAGAAATAGCAACTATTTTTGTTTAGAGAAGGTTAGATTCAAGAAGGTGGCTTTTAAAAAACTGCTTTTACAGGGTTATTCACAGTAACTCTTCGCCCAAACAATGCATGTGGTGCCTCTATGTCTACTGTCAAACATTAGAGTGCATTTTTTACAGACTAGCTATGTGATTGCAGACTGAATCTATGCATTTTTCAGCAAATAGCTCCCAGGATTATTTATAGTAATGTACACTTAGGAAATTATAACTTTTTATCTCTTGTGGACTTCATCTTATTTGTTTAAATGCCTTACAGTGCACTTTTTGTTTGCCACCCACTGTGTTGTTCTGCAGTAGTTATTTTCAGCCTCAAACTGAGGTGCTGCTTTTTATGGTTCAGTATTTCACAAAGATGGTGTTGCTGAAATGGGTGAAACCATAAATTTCTAAATATTTTTGGACTATTTTTTTTAATAGCGTAGACAGCAGAATTCACACCAGGAGACAAAATACAAGTCATTATAAATCACCTTCCTCAAAATAGACATTATAATTAATAATTCAATTTTCCTTAAATAGTATTACATATGATAGCATACAGGGGTAGCAAATACATTAAAAAGGCTAAAGACTTCAGCACTGTTTTATTGCACCAGATGTAGATTTAAACATCAAAAAAAAATTATGATGCAGATGTATCTTTTATTTATGAGTGTGCTTCTTGAAAGAAATTGCACAACTATGAAATTCTACTCAACTTTTAACCAATCATTATAAATGGTACATTAACATAAAAAGTAAACTCTAATTCGATGCTGCAAAGTTAATCACTCTTGAGACTAAAAAGTAATAAGTGTTATCAAGATATATAGTCAATTGGAACATTTAAAAAACAAAAATGTGCTTGGGTTTATGAAATCTTAGCCATTTAAGAAAAATAAAAACCATGCAAAAGCTTTATATTCATAGAATAGTGTCAGTTAAAAAGAAACTTTCTAGGTTAGGAAAAGCATGCAGAAGATGCCTTCTGGAATTATTTACAATAAGTTTTGTTCTGGATCATGTGACTAAGGAAGAAGAAGGAAGTTTAGAATGAAAATGCTGGCAGGGCTTCAAGATACAGCCCAATCATCTCTCTCATAGGGTTGTATTGGCAGATTGTTTTTTCTAGGATGGTTTACTCTACAACCTCTGTTTACCTCTGGCTGAATCTTACCCAATTTCAAACTTGAATCTTTCTTTTGCAGACTTCTGTCCCACCCACCAACCCAACCCACCTTTCACCAAATTTGCTTCTTGTTATAGAGGTTTCAGGAATTACTTTGCTGACATGCAGAGAGACAGAGACCTGAGCCTGCCTCTACATTATTTCTTTGCAATATTATTTTGGATTAGGAATAAAGATGGCAATTCAGTGAGCTGAAATGGAGCAACATGGGGGAATGAGGCATGGTTGATTAGCAAGTTCAGTGAAGGTAGTTTACATACCAGATTGTGTTGCAAATCACATATACACATTTTAAGGTCATAAAAAACGTAAAATGCAGGTTCGTATTTGTATAGTTTTTAATATTGGTAAGTTGACATGAAAAACATTTTACACTAAAAGTCTTTTTTAAAGGGTGATTGCTGTCCAGAGAGGATAAAATCTGATTTTGGAAGTATGTACAGTATATGTCAATAGGGGAGAATTGTGAATAATCCAACTATTGATGGACTATGCAGAAAGTTAGCCTGAGAGATTGAAGTGCTTTTGCTGAAAAGCATTCAGTAGCCTTGTTTTAAGAATCCTGGACAAAGTGGAGATACTTCATATAATAGATATTGACAGGTTAGAAAATCATCCAATTTTTTCCCTCTGTGTAGAACTACTTTTTTCTCCCCCACAATCCATTTTGTATTTGTGTGTTAAAATTTAAAGAAAATACAGGAAGAGTGTTCTTCGTGCTTCTCTTCCTAATGTTTCCTCTCTCTCTTCAAAACTGTATCCAGTCTATCAGTGAAATGCAAAAATATACTCAGATTTGATATAAGCAGCCATTTTGGATCTTGATCCTTTTTGATGAGAAATCATATCAGAGAGAATATCTTTCCCTCCTTCCTTATTCAGGCAGCTGTGTAATCTGGGAGCTCTGAAGAAGGCTACAGTTAGAGTTGCCTGATATTTTGAACAAGAA
Source organism: Pantherophis guttatus (assembly GCF_059756535.1). Lineage (NCBI taxonomy): Eukaryota > Metazoa > Chordata > Lepidosauria > Squamata > Colubridae > Pantherophis > Pantherophis guttatus. The sequence goes on along the minus strand of NC_142065.1, from coordinate 183,085,618 downwards.
CACTACTGTTAAAAACTGGGAATACTCAGCAATGTCAGGTCTGTACCTGTAATTGATATAATAAGCAGGTGGCATAGCTACTAAAGAAGAAAATTGTGGAATCTGAGAGACCAATGTATTTGGAATAGCGGTATTTTTAGATACGACTATTTGTTTTCTTTATTAATTACATACCTATTATGTATTGTAACTCTGGCGCACATTCATTTTGTTCTTGTGCTCAACAAAAACTATTGTAGAGCAGTTTTTCCACTGATTATACTTACTGAAAATTTGTGGGGTTTTTAAGCTGAATGTCCCACATTGGGTCTAATGTTGGTGAACACACAGTAGAGCCCACTTAATCCCATTTCAATATTTTGTTGTGGTGGTTAGGCAAGATTTTTCAACATAAACATGTTGTTTTCTTGAAATTGTTAAAGGTGTATTCTATTGTTCTTGGTCAAAATATAGTTTATCCAGCACATAGACCATCTGAATGTCCATAGGACACTCACAAAGAGAAGGGAGGCAGCCACCTAGTCCTCTTTGCTCTAATTTCTACTAATTCAAGTAACTACTTAAGAATGACTTCCTTAAGTGCAACAGCCAATAACTCTCAGATACATTGTGAGTGTTCCTATTTTTTTCTAAAAAACTACCATGCTTGCTTGTTGTTTGTGTACTAAGCTGCCTGAACCTAATTCATTTTCTCCTGTTTTCTACTGACAGTTCTTTAAATGTGTGCTCAGAATTCTGGTGCCCTTCTCTTATTTTCAATTCTCAGACATCCCAATGATGCGGTCATTTAGTGATGCACTAGAACTAACAGGAGAAACATTTTCAAAGGAAAAGGAACCTCAAGCTAATATTCTAATAGGCAAAATTGTTCTGAGTATTACAGCTGGAGCTCCAATATAAGTCCAGAGGTACTGTGGGAGTAATTAAGGTGGGAGAGAGTCAACTGGTGACTTTAGGCTTTTCATTGACCTTGTCATGTGCATATGGATATTCTGTTGGCTGCAGGAAAGAGTGCAGAGCTATTCTTCCTCCTTCATTTCCTAGGCTCTTTAGCCCGCATTGAGCCAGGAACAGTGGCTGAGGACAAAAGCTGTATACACTGTACAAACAGTGCACCAAAGCAGCAGTACACTGAGTCATTCTTCGCTCTGTGTGAGAACTGAGGGGGACTCTATTCACTTCCTTTGTGCTGGTGTCTGTCAACAGCGCTGTTTGAGGCAAGGCCTATTGTGCTGGCCAATGTTTCTTATTGACCCAAGTCTGTGCCTGCAATGTTCCCAGGGTCGAAGTTGCGAGTGAGAGAATGTTTGAAAAGGGGTAATCATAGGGTAAATGCATTTTGCTGCATTGTCATCTGACCTATTAAATCTAAACTGTGGTCTATGTTAATGCAAACAGGTAATTATGTAGTCACAGCTGCAGCTATTGACATCTGGTTACCTCCCAAAGGGGGAAAAATATGTGGTTTTCTCTGCCATGTCTAGGCTCTTAAAGTTTGACTTTAATGATATTAAATTTAAAGAGATGATGGATTAATATGATAGGACAGGTCAACAAGGTAGACACTTTTATATATGTAAGAAAGATAGCAGTGTTCATGTTACCTTACTCCTGGTTTTTAGTGATTTTTCTTCAATAAAAATTAAGAAATTATTAACTATTATGAGTTGAATTGGGGAAGTAAATGTTATAACCTACTTTCCCACCTCTTTTCATATTTTAATACTATTGTGATTTCTACTCACATAACTGACATACTGCTGTGGCCCACATATGTGTTATACCATTCCTCTATATTAAGTTCCTAGAACCTGAATACTTAAAGCAATATTATGTGTAGGCTTCAGTCCTTTAAGGAGCAAGTATGCTGGGGTAGTAATAACATTTTTGGCAATAAATTATGTGATTGCTTGCCTTTCAGGGTAACGTAAGGTTGACACCCGTTGCACCAATTGAAAATCCTGCTCTGATACAAAGTAGTATTTCCTGCCTATTCTTAGGAAACAAAGACAACTATTTTAAAAAGCAACACTTTTTCATTAGGGCTTAATAGTGCAGTATAAAGACTTTGAGGATGAAAGAGACTTGAATTTGGAAAATAAGGCTGCAGATGTTTAGGCTTACAAGCACATTTAATAATGGTCTAAATAATTACAGACAAATTCCATATGATTGTTGGTGAGCTTTCTTTTTTTTTATATCAAGCTGATGGACTTTAATAATAAAAAAGATATCAGAAATACATTAGTCAATACATCAGATAGATTGAATCATAGAGGTGTAGATGATGAGTCTTCTCAGTACGCATAAAAATGTGCGTACTGGGTGCTTTCAAGACTTGTCTTTTTGCTAGAGGTCTTGAAAGTAACCTGAGGGATTTAGAATTCCTGTGATAACTACAACTGGTTTAACTTTCTTTGACAGGGATTGCCCAGTCAAACTAATCCACATAGTGGTACATTCAAAACTGGACTTGAGAATGGTCTAGGAACCGCAGCTAATTCAGTAGAATCTCCTTCAAATATTTAACTCTAGCACTGAAGCTCTTTGATTGTTATTAATTAGTTTACTATATTTGTTAACCACTCCATTCATCTAGTGCAGTGATGGTTAACCTTTTCCGGACCGACTGCCCAAAGTGTGCATGTGCACGTGTGAATACACGCATGCGCCCAAACCCCCAAAATGCAATGTGCGTGCAGCCCTGTGCATGTGCCCCACCCCCTGTGCATCCATGCACCCCCCATGTGCACCCTATCTCCCCACGCATGTGCGGCAGAGAACTGACGACCAGCTGGCCGGTGGGAGGCACACACACATCCACGGCACAGCTGAACTGGGGCGACGGCTTCTGTGTCCACAGAGAGGGCGCTGCGTGCCACCTGTGGCAAATGTGCCATAGGTTCTCCATCACGGATCTAGTGTTTGCAAGCAAAATTTTTCATGGTTTGGAATTCTCCATGTTGACCTTGAAGTGGAGATTAGGATGTAATGCTTGTTAATTCATCTATTTCTTTCGTATATTTATATCACAACTTTTCTCCAGGAGCTCAAGGAGCATATACAGTACCCTCTAGTCCAATTCTTCTCACAGTAGGATTCCTATGGAGTAGGTTCGGCTAAGACAGGGGTGTTAAACTGGCGGGCTGCAGGCCAGATGTGTCATGCGCAAGTCACGCTCATTCCAGCTCCGCAAATGGGAAAAACATCGCAAAATGTCACGTGACGGCAACGTGATGCCACAAGTTTAACACCTGTGGGCTAAGAGAATAATTGACCCCAAGTCATCCTTGGGCTTGAGATATACCTTAACAACTGCATCAAACTGGTAAAAACATTTCCAGTAACGTCAGAATGCTCTAAAGTCAGGACATTTCAACCATAAAATGTTTTTGTATCTTTAGTCTTTTTGATGAGGATGCCATTTAATGGTAGCAGAAGGGCATTTTTCTGCTACAGTGTTTACACTGCGGAATAATCTCCCAGTCAGATTCAGGCATATTTCAAGCAAGGTGATTTTGCTTCCGTTTAAAGATTTGCTTATTTGGCAGGCATTTTCTGAGGCACAGGGCTATCAAATTTTCTGCTACTCTGAGAATTGTTTCAGATCCATGGAAAATGTTCTGAACTCTAAGTAATTTGAACTCAAACTTCTATGCTTAGAATTCTTTTCAAAATTCAAAAATCCAACAATCTGGATCCTCATTTTAAAGACTTCAGAAGGATGGAAGGCTGAGTCAACTGAGCCAAATCAAATTCCAGGCTCTGGGCAGAGTTAGCCTGCTATACTGCATTCTAACCACTGCACCAACACGGCTCATGACACTGGAGATAGATAAATGCTTTATCACTTTTGATGGTAGTTTTAACTGTATATTTTTGTCTGCAGAATTTGTGCAATATATAGATAGTCCTTGATTTATGGCCACAATTTAGCCCAACGTTTCTATTGCTAAGCGAGACATTTGAATTTTACCCCATTCTACAACCTTTCCCGACATGGTTGTTAAGTGAATCGTTGCAGTTGTTAAATTAGTAACGTAGTAGTTAAGTGAATCTGGCTTCCCCATTGACTTTGCCTGTCAGAAGGTTGCAAAAAGTGATCACATGACCCTGGGACAGTGCAACTATCATGAACCAGTTGCCAAGCATCTGAATTTTAGTCACTATTCATGGGGATGCTACAGTGGTCATAAGTGTGAAAAAAAGGTCATAAGTCCCTTTTTTCAATGCTGTGGTAACTTTGAATGGTCACTAAACAAATGTTTATAAGTCGTGGAATACCTGTAAAAATATCTAGGTCTGCTTGTAATGTCATTAGCATAGTCTGCTTTCCCTCCTGTTCCTATAACTGAAACAGCAGATTCACCTTGGCATGTCACTACATGAAACTAAATCATTTTGCACTGAATGCCATATCTAAAGAATAATACATTGCTTTAAGCTTCCTTGAAATGTTGTAATGCCCTTTGGAATAAATAACTTTCTTGCTTTTGTAGTCTAGAGCAGGGGTGGGCAACTGTGGCCCTTTTACAACCTGTGGACTTCAATTCCCAGAATTCCTGAGACAGCCAAGCTGGCTCAGGAATTCTGGGAGTTGAAGTCCATAGGTCATAAAGGGGCCATATTTTCCCACCCCTGGTCTAGAGAATACTAACAGATTTTGGCAGAAAGCCATCAATCGTAAAATGGGTGGTTCTTAAGACAATAGAAGAAATTTGTAATATTTGTTGTAAGTCTTTTCTGTTGTAGCATCTTTGCTTATACTTACCTACTGTATAAGTACCTTCCCCACCAGACTGAGCCCCTTGAAACAAGCTTTTTGGGGTTGGTTTTGCTGTGATAGTTTAACATAGCTTCTTTAAAATCACATATTATTTGGTGATCCATTGCTTTTTGCCATACTTTGGAATCAAGGCAACGTGTTTGAAATGCTCGTTGCTAGGAAACAACCGTAGAAGAGGCTCTATTTATGAGCTCCTGGAAAGTGCTTATGATTGGTCACTGCTGGACACAAAATGCAGAAGTAGAAAGGCCATAAGACCTTCCATATTTTGTTAGGCCGAACATCGTCTACATAAAAACTGCAAGTTACCTAATGAACAAATTATTACACTCTATGTACATGAAAAGCAGTGGTGATATGGGTAGAATCTTAATTAATCCAATCTCAAGGATATGAGATTGCTTCTTAAACCAGACTCCTTGATTAAAAAGAAACAAAATAAATATTTGCCATGAAGAAAGTACCATTCACAAAATGGAGAACTTCGTTAGGAACTGATGAATGCAATTTCTCTTGATTTATTTCTGAATCAAAAGAAATACAAATGGAATTATGAGATACTTCATGACGTCTGCTCCTCGCTATTCACTAGTGTATGCCAGCATGCTATTAAGCACAAGATGCAATATTGCAGACAGAGCAGTATTGAAAACGAAGGAAAAACTAACATAATATGCTTAACCTATGCAGCTGTTTCTTGATATCTTGCCCTGTGAGAGCACCTTTCTGACAGATTCTCAGGCTCCACTATGAGGCCAGAGCAACCTTAGGGCTATAACTATGTTGTCTATCCTGGCAGCTGCATGATTCAGTCACTGCAGTCTGATAACCAAGTTTATGGTTTCTGATGAAATTGAATATAATTAATTACTTTGTCCACAAGCAAGAAAAGTCTACATATAGCCAAAATTTAGACCTGTTGAAATCTAACAAGATAGAGGACCTAGTGTAATTTTGAAAAAGCAATGTGAGTACCAATTATATGGTGATATCGTCCCTGTAGTCTTATGAATCATTCCCAAATGAGAAAACATAAAAATGGGTGTACAGTGGCCAGGTCTCTGCTAGTGAGAAGCAGATTGAGTTCCTGTTTCAGGAACTTTATCATTGATCCAGATTTTAACCCGTGGCAATGTTGCTGCCTCTGTGTCAGAGGCTGAGAAGATGGGTGAAAGCTTTTAAGTGTGGGAACAAGGTCCAGTATAGAATAGTCTGTTTGGGAATAGGTTGGTGTATTGAATAATTTGGTTCTTAAAATTGTAATCAGTGCCAGTTGTACCAGGGATGGAGGATTAGCGCTTCCTTTATTGACTCTTCTCAGTGCAGTGTGATGTTAATTCTCAATGGCAAATTATTATTTATGCTTTCTGCTTTTTTCAAAGCTATACAAATCTCAACCTGTGCCTGGTATAGATAATACTGCTTGTCCATGAAAGTTAATTACTGGTAGGAAGTTTATTGCATATTAACATGAACTAGAGCAGGGTTGTCAAACTCGCGGCCCACGGGCCAGATGTGTCATGCGCTGGCCATGCCCATGCCTGTTTTAGCAAAGAGGGGAAAATTGTGATACATCACATGACGACGTGAGTTTGACACCCCTGAACTAGAATAACACTATAGATTTAGTTGATTGGATATAGGTGGTTTTAGATTTGAACAGTTTATTATCTCATTCACACAATACTGTATCATATAATATCAATACATTTACATATGTATTGTTTTCTCATGGCTTGGTCATTCTTTCTGAAAAAAAAAAGATAGAATTTTAGTCTGTTTCTGATTCTTTTTGTGAAGGTAAGCAGAGAAAGTACTCTAACCAGTGGCTATACCATTCAGCATACCTGAGCATTTCCCCCGGCAAATGACTTTAACTGCATTATCAAATGACTGACATCCTCTTCTTTCGGAATATCTGCAATTTCTGTGTTCTCACTTAATTCTTCTGCCTCATCAGTTGCTTCCAGCATTTTTCTGCTGGGTTGTACCTCAGTCAATATTGATTGGAAAATTGCTTCTGGTTCAGGGTTAGGGTTAGGACTTTGCTTCTGCAGGCAGACTATAGGTTTGCATTTTAGCAATGACCCACTACAGAAGCTGGGCTTGGAAGTTCATTTTGAATGTTTTGATTATGCCTTGGTCAAGAGGTTGAAGTTTTGATGTAGTGTTTGGAGGCAAAAATGTCAGTTTTACGATTGTAAGATGATTCACTTGGGGATGGCTAGGATAATTGTCCACTACAAGGAGAATGGACCGTTTCTTCCTCTTCATTTCTCAGTCTATACCTTTTATCCACTCCTCAAATAGGGCACCAGTCATCCATGCAGATTTGTTAGATTTCCAGTTGACAGGAAGGTCTTTGGGCTGCAGGTTCTTGAATGAGTATGGCTTTGCTGATTTACCAATCATCAAAGGTTTTAGCTTTTCTCCGGTTAAGCTAGCACACAGCAGAACACTGAAATGTTCTTTAGAAAGTTTTCCACTCTTACATTTGTCACCCCTCATAACGAGGCTCTTGTCAGGCATCGCCTTGAAAAAGAGTCCACACTCATCAGCACCGAATCAAAGTAAAAAATATTGTATTCTTTGATATTCTTCTTGAAAGAAATTCATTGCTACCAATTCTTGCCCTTGGTGCAGACTGGACTCAACTCGTCAAGTTATAGAGCAGGGGTGTCACCCTCGCATCGTCACGGCATCATCACGTGACGTATCATGACATTTCCCCCCATTGTTAAACCGGCCGTGGGCGTGGCCAATGTGTGATGCATCCAGCCCGCGGGCCGCAAGTTTGACAGCCCTGTTATAGAGGGTGAATTAATGCCATGTGTCAAGGTCTAGGTGGCCAAGATTCAACTTACAGAAGTGGTCAATATAGAGCGGTTGGCTTTCTGTTGTGTACATATAGGATATGTCCGGTCTATGAAAATTAGGTCAACTTAGGGAGATGGTTAATATAGGGAGGTGGTCAACTATGGAGATTTTACTGTACTTGTTTTACGAACTTACCAACAGTTTATAATTAGAACATATAGTTAATTAAAGTAAAAAAAATACTATTTTGATATCATTGATATGGCTGCTTTAAGGAATTGCAAACAGATGATATGAAGTTCTTTCAAAGTAATGCTGTTCCTGTGTCTGCCAAATTTCCTCGATATCCATATCTGATTGCAGAACACCAGTTCAAGCCATGTATTTATTTACTTAGGTTGACTGTTGGAATCTGAGAATTCATTCATATGTAATAAATGTTTCCAATAGTTAATAGAACGCTAAACATTTTTATGGCTTGCAACTTTTGACAGTTCTGTATGCATGTCACA